>NC_092708.1:2471871-2611471 GCF_047496885.1 Scyliorhinus torazame | reverse complement strand
GTTTAATATCAGTGAACGGAGTAAGGACATTCCGAGGAACTACAGAGCGGTCAGTTTAATATCAGTGAACGGACTAAAGACATTCCGAGTAACTACAGAGCGGTCAGTTTAATATCAGTGAACGGACTATGGACATTCCGAGGAACTACAGAGCGGTCAGTTTAATATCAGTGAACGGAGTAAGGACATTCCGAGTAACTACAGAGCGGTCAGTTTAATATCAGTGAACGGAGTAAGGACATTCCGAGTAACTACAGAGCGGTCAGTTTAATATCAGTGAACGGGAGTAAGGATATTCCGAGTAACTACAGAGCGGTCAGTTTAATATCAGTGAACGGAGTAAGGACATTCCGAGATAACTACAGAGCGGTCAGTTTAATATCAGTGAAAGGGAGTAAGGACATTCCGAGTAACTACAGAGCGGTCAGTTTAATATCAGTGAAAGGGAGTAAGGACATTCCGAGTGACTACAGAGCGGTCAGTTTAATATCAGTGAACGGAGTAAGGACATTCCGAGTAACTACAGAGCGGTCAGTTTAATATCAGTGAAAGGGAGTAAGGACATTCCGAGTAACTACAGAGAGGTCAGTTTAATATCAGTGAACGGAGTAAGGACATTCCGAGTAACTACAGAGCGGTCAGTTTAATATCAGTGAACGGAGTAAGGACATTCCGAGTAACTACAGAGCGGTCAGTTTACTATCAGTGAACGGAGTAAGGACATTCCGAGTAACTACAGAGCGGTCAGTTTAATATCAGTGAACGGAGTAAGGACATTCCGAGTAACTACAGAGCGGTCAGTTTAATATCAGTGACCGGAGTAAGGACATTCCGAGTAACTACAGAGAGGTCAGTTTAATATCAGTGAAAGGGAGTAAGGACATTCCGAGTAACTACAGAGCGGTCAGTTTAATATCAGTGAAAGGGAGTAAGGACATTCAGAGTAACTACAGAGCGGTCAGTTTAATATCAGTGAACGGAGTAAGGACATTCCGAGTAACTACAGAGCGGTCAGTTTAATATCAGTGAACGGAGTAAGGACATTCCGAGTAACTACAGAGCGGTCAGTTTAATATCAGTGAACGGAGTAAGGACATTCCGAGTAACTACAGAGCGGTCAGTTTAATATCAGTGAAAGGGAGTAAGGACATTCCGAGTAACTACAGAACGGTCATTTTAATATCAGTGAACGGAGTAAGGACATTCAGAGTAACTACAGAGCGGTCAGTTTAATATCAGTGAACGGAGTAAGGACATTCCGAGTAACTACAGAGCGGTCAGTTTAATATCAGTGAACGGAGTAAGGACATTCCGAGTAACTACAGAGCGGTCAGTTTAATATCAGTGAACGGAGTAAGGACATTCCGAGTAACTACAGAGCGGTCAGTTTAATATCAGTGAAAGGGAGTAAGGACATTCCGAGTAACTACAGAACGGTCAGTTTAATATCAGTGAACGGAGTAAGGACATTCAGAGTAACTACAGAGCGGTCAGTTTAATATCAGTGAACGGAGTAAGGACATTCCGAGTAACTACAGAGCGGTCAGTTTAATATCAGTGAGCGGAGTAAGGACATTCCGAGATAACTACAGAGCGGTCAGTTTAATATCAGTGAAAGGGAGTAAGGACATTCCGAGTAACTACAGAGCGGTCAGTTTAATATCAGCGAAAGGGAGTAAGGACATTCCGAGTAACTACAGAGCGGTCAGTTTAATAACAGTGATCGGAGTAAGGACATTCAGAGTAACTACAGAGCGGTCAGTTTAATATCAGTGAACGGAGTAAGGACATTCCGAGTAACTACAGAGCGGTCAGTTTAATATCAGTGAACGGAGTAAGGGCATTCCGAGTAACTACAGAGCGGTCAGTTTAATATCAGTGAACAGAGTAAGGACATTCCGAGTAACTACAGAGCGGTCAGTTTAATATCAGTGAACGGAGTAAGGACATTCCGAGTAACTACAGAGCGGTCAGTTTAATATCAGTGAAAGGGAGTAAGGACATTCCGAGTAACTACAGAGCGGTCAGTTTAATATCAGTGAACGGAGTAAGGACATTCCGAGTAACTACAGAGCGGTCAGTTTAATATCAGTGAACGGAGTAAGGACATTCCGCGTAACTACAGAGCGGTCAGTTTAATATCAGTGAAAGGGAGTAAGGACATTCCGAGTAACTACAGAGCGGTCAGTTTAATATCAGTGAAAGGGAGTAAGGACATTCCGAGTAACTACAGAGCGGTCAGTTTAATATCAGTGAACGGGAGTAAGGACATTCCGAGTAACTACAGAGCGGTCAGTTTAATGTCAGTTAAAGGGAGTAAGGACATTCCGAGTAACTACAGAGCGGACAGTTTAATATCAGTGAACGGAGTAAGGACATTCCGAGTAACTACAGAGCGGTCAGTTTAATATCAGTGAACGGAGTAAGGACATTCCGAGTAACTACAGAGCGGTCAGTTTAATATCAGCGAAAGGGAGTAAGGACATTCCGAGTAACTACAGAGCGGTCAGTTGAATATCAGTGAACGGAGTAAGGACATTCCGAGTAACTACAGAGCGGTCAGTTTAATATCAGCGAAAGGGAGTAAGGACATTCCGAGTAACTACAGAGCGGTCAGTTGAATATCAGTGAAAGGGAGTAAGGACATTCCGAGTAACTACAGAGCCGTCAGTTTAATATCAGTGAACGGAGTAAGGACATTCCGAGTAACTACAGAGCCGTCAGTTTAATATCAGTGAAAGGGAGTAAGGACATTGCGAGTAACTACAGAGCGGTCAGTTTAATATTAGTGAAAGGGAGTAAGGACATTCCGAGTAACTACAGAGCGGTCAGTTTAATATCAGTGAACGGAGTAAGGACATTCTGAGTAACTACAGAGCGGTCAGTTTAATATCAGTGAAAGGGAGTAAGGACATTCCGAGTAATTACAGAGCGGTCAGTTTATTTTCAGTGAACGGAGTAAGGACATTCCGAGTAACTACAGAGCGGTCAGTTTAATATCAGTGAAAGGGAGTAAGAACATTCCGAGTAACTACAGAGCGGTCAGTTTAATATCAGTGAACGGAGTCAGG
Organism: Scyliorhinus torazame; assembly: GCF_047496885.1. Lineage (NCBI taxonomy): Eukaryota > Metazoa > Chordata > Chondrichthyes > Carcharhiniformes > Scyliorhinidae > Scyliorhinus > Scyliorhinus torazame. The sequence goes on along the minus strand of NC_092708.1, from coordinate 2,608,400 downwards.
ACATTCCGAGTAACTACAGGGCGGTCAGTTTAATATCAGTGAACGGAGTAAGGACATTCCGAGTAACTACAGAGCGGTCAGTTTAATATCAGTGAACGGAGTAAGGGCATTCCGAGTAACTACAGAGCGGTCAGTTTAATATCAGTGAAAGGGAGTAAGGACATTCCGAGTAACTACAGAGCGGTCAGTTTAATATCAGTGAACGGAGTAAGGACATTCCGAGTAACTACAGAGCGGTCAGTTTAATATCAGTGAACGGAGTAAGGACATTCCGAGTAACTACAGAGCGGTCAGTTTAATATCAGTGAACGGAGTAAGGACATTCCGAGTAACTACAGAGCGGTCAGTTTAATATCAGTGAACGGAGTAAGGACATTCCGAGTAACTACAGAGCGGTCAGTTTAATATCAGTGAAAGGGAGTAAGGACATTCCGAGTAACTACAGAGAGGTCAGTTTAATATCAGTGAAAGGGAGTAAGGACATTCCGAGTAACTACAGAGCGGTCAGTTTAATATCAGTGAAAGGGAGTAAGGACATTCCGAGTAACTACAGAACGGTCAGTTTAATATCAGTGAACGGAGTAAGGACATTCAGAGTAACTACAGAGCGGTCAGTTTAATATCAGTGAACGGAGTAAGGACATTCCGAGTAACTACAGAGTGGTCAGTTTAATATCAGTGAACGGAGTAAGGACATTCCGAGTAACTACAGAGCGGTCAGTTTAATATCAGTGAACGGAGTAAGGACATTCCGAGTAACTACAGAGCGGTCAGTTTAATATCAGTGAACGGAGTAAGGACATTCCGAGTAACTTCAGAGCGGTCAGATTAATATCAGTGAATGGAGTAAGGACATTCCGAGTAACTACAGAGCGGTCAGTTTAATATCAGTGAAAGGGAGTAAGGACATTCCGAGTAACTACAGAGCGGTCAGTTTAATATCAGTGAAAGGGAGTAAGGACATTCCGAGTAACTACAGAGCGGTCAGTTTAATATCAGTGAAAGGGAGTAAGGACATTCCGAGTAACTACAGAGCGGTCAGTTTAATATCAGTGAACGGAGTAAGGACATTCCGAGTAACTACAGAGCGGTCAGTTTAATATCAGTGAAAGGGAGAAAGGACATTCCGAGTAACTACAGAGAGGTCAGTTTAATATCAGTGAAAGGGAGTAAGGACATTCCGAGTAACTACAGAGCGGTCAGTTTAATATCAGTGAAATGGAGTAAGGACATTCCGAGTAACTACAGAACGGTCAGTTTAATATCAGTGAACGGAGTAAGGACATTCAGAGTAACTACAGAGCGGTCAGTTTAATATCAGTGACCGGAGTAAGGACATTCCGAGTAACTACAGAGCGGTCAGTTTAATATCAGTGAACGGAGTAAGGACATTCCGAGTAACTACAGAGCGGTCAGTTTAATATCAGTGAACGGAGTAAGGACATTCCGAGTAACTACAGAGCGGTCAGTTTAATATCAGTGAAAGGGAGTAAGGACATTCCGAGTAACTACAGAGCGGTCAGTTTAATATCAGTGAACGGAGTAAGGACATTCCGAGTAACTACAGAGCGGTCAGTTTAATATCAGTGAACGGAGTAAGGACATTCCGAGTAACTACAGAGCGGTCAGTTTAATATCAGTGACCGGAGTAAGGACATTCCGAGTAACTACAGAGCGGTCAGTTTAATATCAGTGAACGGAGTAAGGACATTCCGAGTAACTACAGAGCGGTCAGTTTAATATCAGTGAACGGAGTAAGGACATTCCGAGTAACTACAGAGCGGTCAGTTTAATATCAGTGAAAGGGAGTAAGGACATTCCGAGTAACTACAGAGAGGTCAGTTTAATATCAGTGAAAGGGAGTAAGGACATTCCGAGTAACTACAGAGCGGTCAGTTTAATATCAGTGAAAGGGAGTAAGGACATTCCGAGTAACTACAGAACGGTCAGTTTAATATCAGTGAACGGAGTAAGGACATTCAGAGTAACTACAGAGCGGTCAGTTTAATATCAGTGAACGGAGTAAGGACATTCCGAGATAACTACAGAGCGGTCAGTTTAATATCAGTGAAAGGGAGTAAGGACATTCCGAGTAACTACAGAGCGGTCAGTTTAATATCAGTGAAAGGGAGTAAGGACATTCCGAGTAACTACAGAGCGGTCAGTTTAATATCAGCGAAAGGGAGTAAGGACATTCCGAGTAACTACAGAGCGGTCAGTTTAATAACAGTGATCGGAGTAAGGACATTCAGAGTAACTACAGAGCGGTCAGTTTAATATCAGTGAACGGAGTAAGGACATTCCGAGTAACTACAGAGCGGTCAGTTTAATATCAGTGAACGGAGTAAGGGCATTCCGAGTAACTACAGAGCGGTCAGTTTAATATCAGTAAACGGAGTAAGGACATTCCGAGTAACTACAGAGCGGTCAGTTTAATATCAGCGAAAGGGAGTAAGGACATTCCGAGTAACTACAGAGCGGTCAGTTTACTATCAATGAACGGAGTAAGGACATTCCGAGTAACTACAGAGCGGTCAGTTTAATATCAGTGAACGGAGTAAGGACATTCCGAGTAACTACAGAGCGGTCAGTTTAATATCAGTGAACGGAGTCAGGACATTCCGAGTAACTACAGAGCGGTCAGTTTAATATCAGTGAACGGAGTCAGGACATGGCGAGTAACTACAGAGCGGTCAGTTTAATATCAGTGAACGGAGTCAGGACATGGCGAGTAACTACAGAGAGGTCAGTTTAATATCAGCGAAAGGGAGTAAGGACATTCCGAGTAACTACAGAGCGGTCAGTTTACTATCAATGAACGGAGTAAGGACATTCCGAGTAACTACAGAGCGGTCAGTTTAATATCAGCGAAAGGGAGTAAGGACATTCCGAGTAACTACAGAGCGGTCAGTTTAATATCAGCGAAAGGGAGTAAGGACATTCCGAGTAACTACAGAGCGGTCAGTTTAATATCAGTGAACGGAGAAAGGACATTCCGAGTAACTACAGAGCGGTCAGTTTAATATCAGTAAACGGAGTAAGGACATTCCGAGTAACTACAGAGCGGTCAGTTTAATATCAGCGAAAGGGAGTAAGGACATTCCGAGTAACTACAGAGCGGTCAGTTTACTATCAATGAACGGAGTAAGGACATTCCGAGTAACTACAGAGCGGTCAGTTTAATATCAGTGAACGGAGTAAGGACATTCCGAGTAACTACAGAGTGGTCAGTTTAATATCAGTGAACGGAGTAAGGACATTCCGAGTAACTACAGAGCGGTCAGTTTAATATCAGTGAACGGAGTAAGGACATTCCGAGTAACTACAGAGCGGTCAGTTTAATATCAGTGAACGGAGTAAGGACATTCCGAGTAACTTCAGAGCGGTCAGATTAATATCAGTGAATGGAGTAAGGACATTCCGAGTAACTACAGAGCGGTCAGTTTAATATCAGTGAAAGGGAGTAAGGACATTCCGAGTAACTACAGAGCGGTCAGTTTAATATCAGTGAAAGGGAGTAAGGACATTCCGAGTAACTACAGAGCGGTCAGTTTAATATCAGTGAAAGGGAGTAAGGACATTCCAAGTAACTACAGAGCGGTCAGTTTAATATCAGTGAACGGAGTAAGGACATTCCGAGTAACTTCAGAGCGGTCAGATTAATATCAGTGAATGGAGTAAGGACATTCCGAGTAACTACAGAGCGGTCAGTTTAATATCAGTGAAAGGGAGTAAGGACATTCCGAGTAACTACAGAGCGGTCAGTTTAATATCAGTGAAAGGGAGTAAGGACATTCCGAGTAACTACAGAGCGGTCAGTTTAATATCAGTGAAAGGGAGTAAGGACATTCCGAGTAACTACAGAGCGGTCAGTTTAATATCAGTGAACGGAGTAAGGACATTCCGAGTATCTACAGAGCGGTCAGTTTAATATCAGTGAAAGGGAGAAAGGACATTCCGAGTAACTACAGAGAGGTCAGTTTAATATCAGTGAAAGGGAGTAAGGACATTCCGAGTAACTACAGAGCGGTCAGTTTAATATCAGTGAAATGGAGTAAGGACATTCCGAGTAACTACAGAACGGTCAGTTTAATATCAGTGAACGGAGTAAGGACATTCAGAGTAACTACAGAGCGGTCAGTTTAATATCAGTGAACGGAGTAAGGACATTCCGAGTAACTACAGAGCGGTCAGTTTAATATCAGTGAACGGAGTAAGGACATTCCGAGTAACTACAGAGCGGTCAGTTTAATATCAGTGAACGGAGTAAGGACATTCCGAGTAACTACAGAGCGGTCAGTTTAATATCAGTGAAAGGGAGTAAGGACATTCCGAGTAACTACAGAGCGGTCAGTTTAATATCAGTGAACGGAGTAAGGACATTCCGAGTAACTACAGAGCGGTCAGTTTAATATCAGTGAACGGAGTAAGGACATTCCGAGTAACTACAGAGCGGTCAGTTTAATATCAGTGACCGGAGTAAGGACATTCCGAGTAACTACAGAGCGGTCAGTTTAATATCAGTGAACGGAGTAAGGACATTCCGAGTAACTACAGAGCGGTCAGTTTAATATCAGCGAACGGAGTAAGGACATTCCGAGTAACTACAGAGCGGTCAGTTTAATATCAGTGAAAGGGAGTAAGGACATTCCGAGTAACTACAGAGAGGTCAGTTTAATATCAGTGAAAGGGAGTAAGGACATTCCGAGTAACTACAGAGCGGTCAGTTTAATATCAGTGAAAGGGAGTAAGGACATTCCGAGTAACTACAGAACGGTCAGTTTAATATCAGTGAACGGAGTAAGGACATTCAGAGTAACTACAGAGCGGTCAGTTTAATATCAGTGAACGGAGTAAGGACATTCCGAGTAACTACAGAGCGGTCAGTTTAATATCAGTGAACGGAGTAAGGACATTCCGAGATAACTACAGAGCGGTCAGTTTAATATCAGTGAAAGGGAGTAAGGACATTCCGAGTAACTACAGAGCGGTCAGTTTAATATCAGCGAAAGGGAGTAAGGACATTCCGAGTAACTACAGAGCGGTCAGTTTAACAACAGTGATCGGAGTAAGGACATTCAGAGTAACTACAGAGTGGTCAGTTTAATATCAGTGAACGGAGTAAGGACATTCCGAGTAACTACAGAGCGGTCAGTTTAATATCAGTGAACGGAGTAAGGGCATTCCGAGTAACTACAGAGCGGTCAGTTTAATATCAGTGAACGGAGTAAGGACATTCCGAGTAACTACAGAGCGGTCAGTTTAATATCAGCGAAAGGGAGTAAGGACATTCCGAGTAACTACAGAGCGGTCAGTTTACTATCAATGAACGGAGTAAGGACATTCCGAGTAACTACAGAGCGGTCAGTTTAATATCAGTGAACGGAGTAAGGACATTCCGAGTAACTACAGAGCGGTCAGTTTAATATCAGTGAACGGAGTCAGGACATTCCGAGTAACTACAGAGCGGTCAGTTTAATATCAGTGAACGGAGTCAGGACATGGCGAGTAACTACAGAGCGGTCAGTTTAATATCAGTGAACGGAGTCAGGACATGGCGAGTAACTACAGAGAGGTCAGTTTAATATCAGCGAAAGGGAGTAAGGACATTCCGAGTAACTACAGAGCGGTCAGTTTACTATCAATGAACGGAGTAAGGACATTCCGAGTAACTACAGAGCGGTCAGTTTAATATCAGCGAAAGGGAGTAAGGACATTCCGAGTAACTACAGAGCGGTCAGTTTAATATCAGCGAAAGGGAGTAAGGACATTCCGAGTAACTACAGAGCGGTCAGTTTAATATCAGTGAACGGAGTAAGGACATTCCGAGTAACTACAGAGCGGTGAGTTTAATATCAGTGAACGGAGTAAGGACATTCCGAGTAACTACAGAGCGGTCAGTTTAATATCAGTGAAATGGAGTAAGGACATTCCGAGTAACTACAGAACGGTCAGTTTAATATCAGTGAACGGAGTAAGGACATTCAGAGTAACTACAGAGCGGTCAGTTTAATATCAGTGAACGGAGTAAGGACATTCCGAGTAACTACAGAGCGGTCAGTTTAATATCAGTGAACGGAGTAAGGACATTCCGAGTAACTACAGAGCGGTCAGTTTAATATCAGTGAACGGAGTAAGGACATTCCGAGTAACTACAGAGCGGTCAGTTTAATATCAGTGAAAGGGAGTAAGGACATTCCGAGTAACTACAGAGCGGTCAGTTTAATATCAGTGAACGGAGTAAGGACATTCCGAGTAACTACAGAGCGGTCAGTTTAATATCAGTGAACGGAGTAAGGACATTCCGAGTAACTACAGAGCGGTCAGTTTAATATCAGTGAAAGGGAGTAAGGACATTCCGAGTAACTACAGAGCGGTCAGTTTAATATCAGTGAATGGAGTAAGGACATTCCGAGTAACTACAGAGCGGTCAGTTTAATATCAGTGAAAGGGAGTAAGGACATTCCGAGTAACTACAGAGCGGTCAGTTTAATATCAGTGAACGGAGTAAGGACATTCCGAGTAACTACAGAGCGGTCAGTTTAATATCAGTGACCGGAGTAAGGACATTCCGAGTAACTACAGAGCGGTCAGTTTAATATCAGTGAACGGAGTAAGGACATTCCGAGTAACTACAGAGCGGTCAGTTTAATATCAGTGAACGGAGTAAGGACATTCCGAGTAACTACAGAGCGGTCAGTTTAATATCAGTGAAAGGGAGTAAGGACATTCCGAGTAACTACAGAGAGGTCAGTTTAATATCAGTGAAAGGGAGTAAGGACATTCCGAGTAACTACAGAGCGGTCAGTTTAATATCAGTGAAAGGGAGTAAGGACATTCCGAGTAACTACAGAACGGTCAGTTTAATATCAGTGAACGGAGTAAGGACATTCAGAGTAACTACAGAGCGGTCAGTTTAATATCAGTGAACGGAGTAAGGACATTCCGAGTAACTACAGAGCGGTCAGTTTAATATCAGTGAACGGAGTAAGGACATTCCGAGATAACTACAGAGCGGTCAGTTTAATATCAGTGAACGGGAGTAAGGACATTCCGAGTAACTACAGAGCGGTCAGTTTAATATCAGTGAACGGAGTAAGGACATTCCGAGTAACTACAGAGCGGTCAGTTTAATATCAGTGAACGGAGTAAGGACATTCCGAGTAACTACAGAGCGGTCAGTTTAATATCAGTGAACGGAGTAAGGACATTCCGAGTAACTACAGAGCAGTCAGTTTAATATCAGTGAAAGGGAGTAAGGACATTCCGAGTAACTACAGAGCGGTCAGTTTAATATCAGTGAACGGAGTAAGGACATTCCGAGTAACTACAGAGCAGTCAGTTTAATATCAGTGAAAGGGAGTAAGGACATTCCGAGTAACTACAGAGCGGTCAGTTTAATATCAGCGAAAGGGAGTAAGGACATTCCGAGTAACTACAGAGCGGTCAGTTTAATAACAGTGATCGGAGTAAGGACATTCAGAGTAACTACAGAGCGGTCAGTTTAATATCAGTGAACGGAGTAAGGACATTCCGAGTAACTACAGAGCGGTCAGTTTAATATCAGTGAAAGGGAGTAAGGACATTCCGAGTAACTACAGAGCGGTCAGTTTAATATCAGTGAACGGAGTAAGGACATTCCGAGTATCTACAGAGCGGTCAGTTTAATATCAGTGAAAGGGAGAAAGGACATTCCGAGTAACTACAGAGAGGTCAGTTTAATATCAGTGAAAGGGAGTAAGGACATTCCGAGTAACTACAGAGCGGTCAGTTTAATATCAGTGAAATGGAGTAAGGACATTCCGAGTAACTACAGAACGGTCAGTTTAATATCAGTGAACGGAGTAAGGACATTCAGAGTAACTACAGAGCGGTCAGTTTAATATCAGTGAACGGAGTAAGGACATTCCGAGTAACTACAGAGCGGTCAGTTTAATATCAGTGAACGGAGTAAGGACATTCCGAGTAACTACAGAGCGGTCAGTTTAATATCAGTGAACGGAGTAAGGACATTCCGAGTAACTACAGAGCGGTCAGTTTAATATCAGTGAAAGGGAGTAAGGACATTCCGAGTAACTACAGAGCGGTCAGTTTAATATCAGTGAACGGAGTAAGGACATTCCGAGTAACTACAGAGCGGTCAGTTTAATATCAGTGAACGGAGTAAGGACATTCCGAGTAACTACAGAGCGGTCAGTTTAATATCAGTGACCGGAGTAAGGACATTCCGAGTAACTACAGAGCGGTCAGTTTAATATCAGTGAACGGAGTAAGGACATTCCGAGTAACTACAGAGCGGTCAGTTTAATATCAGTGAACGGAGTAAGGACATTCCGAGTAACTACAGAGCGGTCAGTTTAATATCAGTGAAAGGGAGTAAGGACATTCCGAGTAACTACAGAGAGGTCAGTTTAATATCAGTGAAAGGGAGTAAGGACATTCCGAGTAACTACAGAGCGGTCAGTTTAATATCAGTGAAAGGGAGTAAGGACATTCCGAGTAACTACAGAACGGTCAGTTTAATATCAGTGAACGGAGTAAGGACATTCAGAGTAACTACAGAGCGGTCAGTTTAATATCAGTGAACGGAGTAAGGACATTCCGAGTAACTACAGAGCGGTCAGTTTAATATCAGTGAACGGAGTAAGGACATTCCGAGATAACTACAGAGCGGTCAGTTTAATATCAGTGAAAGGGAGTAAGGACATTCCGAGTAACTACAGAGCGGTCAGTTTAATATCAGCGAAAGGGAGTAAGGACATTCCGAGTAACTACAGAGCGGTCAGTTTAACAACAGTGATCGGAGTAAGGACATTCAGAGTAACTACAGAGTGGTCAGTTTAATATCAGTGAACGGAGTAAGGACATTCCGAGTAACTACAGAGCGGTCAGTTTAATATCAGTGAACGGAGTAAGGGCATTCCGAGTAACTACAGAGCGGTCAGTTTAATATCAGTGAACGGAGTAAGGACATTCCGAGTAACTACAGAGCGGTCAGTTTAATATCAGCGAAAGGGAGTAAGGACATTCCGAGTAACTACAGAGCGGTCAGTTTACTATCAATGAACGGAGTAAGGACATTCCGAGTAACTACAGAGCGGTCAGTTTAATATCAGTGAACGGAGTAAGGACATTCCGAGTAACTACAGAGCGGTCAGTTTAATATCAGTGAACGGAGTCAGGACATTCCGAGTAACTACAGAGCGGTCAGTTTAATATCAGTGAACGGAGTCAGGACATGGCGAGTAACTACAGAGCGGTCAGTTTAATATCAGTGAACGGAGTCAGGACATGGCGAGTAACTACAGAGAGGTCAGTTTAATATCAGCGAAAGGGAGTAAGGACATTCCGAGTAACTACAGAGCGGTCAGTTTACTATCAATGAACGGAGTAAGGACATTCCGAGTAACTACAGAGCGGTCAGTTTAATATCAGCGAAAGGGAGTAAGGACATTCCGAGTAACTACAGAGCGGTCAGTTTAATATCAGCGAAAGGGAGTAAGGACATTCCGAGTAACTACAGAGCGGTCAGTTTAATATCAGTGAACGGAGTAAGGACATTCCGAGTAACTACAGAGCGGTGAGTTTAATATCAGTGAACGGAGTAAGGACATTCCGAGTAACTACAGAGCGGTCAGTTTAATATCAGTGAAATGGAGTAAGGACATTCCGAGTAACTACAGAACGGTCAGTTTAATATCAGTGAACGGAGTAAGGACATTCAGAGTAACTACAGAGCGGTCAGTTTAATATCAGTGAACGGAGTAAGGACATTCCGAGTAACTACAGAGCGGTCAGTTTAATATCAGTGAACGGAGTAAGGACATTCCGAGTAACTACAGAGCGGTCAGTTTAATATCAGTGAACGGAGTAAGGACATTCCGAGTAACTACAGAGCGGTCAGTTTAATATCAGTGAAAGGGAGTAAGGACATTCCGAGTAACTACAGAGCGGTCAGTTTAATATCAGTGAACGGAGTAAGGACATTCCGAGTAACTACAGAGCGGTCAGTTTAATATCAGTGAACGGAGTAAGGACATTCCGAGTAACTACAGAGCGGTCAGTTTAATATCAGTGAAAGGGAGTAAGGACATTCCGAGTAACTACAGAGCGGTCAGTTTAATATCAGTGAATGGAGTAAGGACATTCCGAGTAACTACAGAGCGGTCAGTTTAATATCAGTGAAAGGGAGTAAGGACATTCCGAGTAACTACAGAGCGGTCAGTTTAATATCAGTGAACGGAGTAAGGACATTCCGAGTAACTACAGAGCGGTCAGTTTAATATCAGTGACCGGAGTAAGGACATTCCGAGTAACTACAGAGCGGTCAGTTTAATATCAGTGAACGGAGTAAGGACATTCCGAGTAACTACAGAGCGGTCAGTTTAATATCAGTGAACGGAGTAAGGACATTCCGAGTAACTACAGAGCGGTCAGTTTAATATCAGTGAAAGGGAGTAAGGACATTCCGAGTAACTACAGAGAGGTCAGTTTAATATCAGTGAAAGGGAGGAAGGACATTCCGAGTAACTACAGAGCGGTCAGTTTAATATCAGTGAAAGGGAGTAAGGACATTCCGAGTAACTACAGAACGGTCAGTTTAATATCAGTGAACGGAGTAAGGACATTCAGAGTAACTACAGAGCGGTCAGTTTAATATCAGTGAACGGAGTAAGGACATTCCGAGTAACTACAGAGCGGTCAGTTTAATATCAGTGAACGGAGTAAGGACATTCCGAGATAACTACAGAGCGGTCAGTTTAATATCAGTGAACGGGAGTAAGGACATTCCGAGTAACTACAGAGCGGTCAGTTTAATATCAGTGAACGGAGTAAGGACATTCCGAGTAACTACAGAGCGGTCAGTTTAATATCAGTGAACGGAGTAAGGACATTCCGAGTAACTACAGAGCGGTCAGTTTAATATCAGTGAACGGAGTAAGGACATTCCGAGTAACTACAGAGCAGTCAGTTTAATATCAGTGAAAGGGAGTAAGGACATTCCGAGTAACTACAGAGCGGTCAGTTTAATATCAGTGAACGGAGTAAGGACATTCCGAGTAACTACAGAGCAGTCAGTTTAATATCAGTGAAAGGGAGTAAGGACATTCCGAGTAACTACAGAGCGGTCAGTTTAATATCAGCGAAAGGGAGTAAGGACATTCCGAGTAACTACAGAGCGGTCAGTTTAATAACAGTGATCGGAGTAAGGACATTCAGAGTAACTACAGAGCGGTCAGTTTAATATCAGTGAACGGAGTAAGGACATTCCGAGTAACTACAGAGCGGTCAGTTTAATATCAGTGAAAGGGAGTAAGGACATTCCGAGTAACTACAGAGCGGTCAGTTTAATATCAGTGAACGGAGTAAGGACATTCCGAGTAACTACAGAGCAGTCAGTTTAATATCAGTGAAAGGGAGTAAGGACATTCCGAGTAACTACAGAGCGGTCAGTTTAATATCAGCGAAAGGGAGTAAGGACATTCCGAGTAACTACAGAGCGGTCAGTTTAATATCAGTGAAAGGGAGTAAGGACATTCCGAGTAACTACAGAGCGGTCAGTTTAATATCAGTGAACGGAGTAAGGACATTCCGAGTAACTACAGAGCAGTCAGTTTAATATCAGTGAAAGGGAGTAAGGACATTCCGAGTAACTACAGAGCGGTCAGTTTAATATCAGTGAACGGAGTAAGGACATTCCGAGTAACTACAGAGCAGTCAGTTTAATATCAGTGAAAGGGAGTAAGGACATTCCGAGTAACTACAGAGCGGTCAGTTTAATATCAGCGAAAGGGAGTAAGGACATTCCGAGTAACTACAGAGCGGTCAGTTTAATAACAGTGATCGGAGTAAGGACATTCAGAGTAACTACAGAGCGGTCAGTTTAATATCAGTGAACGGAGTAAGGACATTCCGAGTAACTACAGAGCGGTCAGTTTAATATCAGTGAACGGAGTAAGGGCATTCCGAGTAACTACAGAGCGGTCAGTTTAATATCAGTGAACGGAGTAAGGACATTCCGAGTAACTACAGAGCGGTCAGTTTAATATCAGCGAAAGGGAGTAAGGACATTCCGAGTAACTACAGAGCGGTCAGTTTACTATCAATGAACGGAGTAAGGACATTCCGAGTAACTACAGAGCGGTCAGTTCAATATCAGTGAACGGAGTAAGGACATTCCGAGTAACTACAGAGCGGTCAGTTTAATATCAGTGAACGGAGTCAGGACATTCCGAGTACCTACAGAGCGGTCAGTTTAATATCAGTGAACGGAGTCAGGACATGGCGAGTAACTACAGAGCGGTCAGTTTAATATCAGTGAACGGAGTCAGGACATGGCGAGTAACTACAGAGAGGTCAGTTTAATATCAGCGAAAGGGAGTAAGGACATTCCGAGTAACTACAGAGCGGTCAGTTTACTATCAATGAACGGAGTAAGGACATTCCGAGTAACTACAGAGCGGTCAGTTTAATATCAGCGAAAGGGAGTAAGGACATTCCGAGTAACTACAGAGCGGTCAGTTTAATATCAGCGAAAGGGAGTAAGGACATTCCGAGTAACTACAGAGCGGTCAGTTTAATATCAGTGAACGGAGTAAGGACATTCCGAGTAACTACAGAGCGGTCAGTTTAATATCAGTGAACGGAGTCAGGACATGGCGAGTAACTACAGAGCGGTCAGTTTAATATCAGTGAACGGAGTCAGGACATGGCGAGTAACTACAGAGCGGTCAGTTTAATATCAGCGAAAGGGAGTAAGGACATTCCGAGTAACTACAGAGCGGTCAGTTTAATATCAGTGAACGGAGTAAGGACATTCCGAGTAACTACAGAGCGGTCAGTTTAATATCAGTGAACGGAGTAAGGACATTCCAAGTAACTACAGAGCGGTCAGTTTAATATCAGTGAACGGAGTAAGGACATTCCGAGTAACTACAGAGCGGTCAGTTTAATATCAGTGAACGGAGTAAGGACATTCCGAGTAACTACAGAGCGGTCAGTTTAATATCAGTGAAAGGGAGTAAGGACATTCCGAGTAACTACAGAGCGGTCAGTTTAATATCAGTGAATGGAGTAAGGACATTCCGAGTAACTACAGAGCGGTCAGTTTAATATCAGTGAATGGAGTAAGGACATTCCGAGTAACTACAGAGCGGTCAGTTTAATATCAGTGAAAGGGAGTAAGGACATTCCGAGTAACTACAGAGCGGTCAGTTTAATATCAGTGAATGGAGTAAGGACATTCCGAGTAACTACAGAGCGGTCAGTTTAATATCAGTGAATGGAGTAAGGACATTCCGAGTAACTACAGAGCGGTCAGTTTAATATCAGTGAACGGAGTAAGGACATTCCGAGTAACTACAGAGCGGTCAGTTTAATATCAGTGAACGGAGTAAGGACATTCCGAGTAACTACAGAGAGGTCAGTTTAATATCAGTGAAAGGGAGTAAGGACATTCCGAGTAACTACAGAGAGGTCAGTTTAATATCAGTGAAAGGGAGTAAGGACATTCCGAGTAACTACAGAGCGGTCAGTTTAATATCAGTGAAAGGGAGTAAGGACATTCCGAGTAACTACAGAACGGTCAGTTTAATATCAGTGAACGGAGTAAGGACATTCCGAGTAACTACAGAGCGGTCAGTTTAATATCAGTGAACGGAGGAAGGACATTCAGAGTAACTACAGAGCGGTCAGTTTAATATCAGAGAAAGGGAGTAAGGACATTCCGAGTAACTACAGAGCGGTCAGTTTAATATCAGTGAACGGAGTAAGGACATTCCGAGTAACTACAGAGCGGTCAGTTTAATATCAGTGAAAGGGAGTAAGGACATTCCGAGTAACTACAGAGCAGTCAGTTTAATATCAGTGAACGGAGTAAGGACATTCCGAGTAACTACAGAGCGGTCAGTTTAATATCAGTGAACGGAGTAAGGACATTCCGCTTAACTACAGAGCAGTCAGTTTAATATCAGAGAAAGGGAGTAAGGACATTCTGAGTAACTACAGAGCGGTCAGTTTAATATCAGTGAAAGGGAGTAAGGACATTCCGAGTAACTACAGAGCGGTCAGTTTAATATCAGTGAACGGAGTAAGGACATTCCGAGTAACTACAGAGCGGTCAGCTTAATATCAGTGAACGGAGTAAGGACATTCCGAGTTACTACAGAGCGGTCAGTTTAATATCAGTCAAAGGGAGTAAGGACATTCTGAGTAACTACAGAGTGGTCAGTTTAATATCAGTGAACGGAGTAAGGACATTCCGAGTAACTACAGAGCGGTCAGTTTAATATCAGTGAACGGAGTCAGGACATTCCGAGTAACTACAGGGCGGTCAGTTTAATATCAGTGAACGGAGTAAGGACATTCCGAGTAACTACAGAGCGGTCAGTTTAATATCAGTGAACGGAGTAAGGACATTCCGAGTAACTACAGAGCGGTCAGTTTAATATCAGTGAAAGGGAGTAAGGACATTCCGAGTAACTACAGAGCGGTCAGTTTAATATCAGTGAACGGAGTAAGGACATTCCGAGTAACTACAGAGCGGTCAGTTTAATATCAGTGAACGGAGTAAGGACATTCCGAGTAACTACAGAGCGGTCAGTTTAATATCAGTGAACGGAGTAAGGACATTCCGAGTAACTACAGAGCGGTCAGTTTAATATCAGTGAACGGAGGAAGGACATTCCGAGTAACTACAGAGCGGTCAGTTTAATATCAGTGAAAGGGAGTAAGGACATTCCGAGTAACTACAGAGAGGTCAGTTTAATATCAGTGAAAGGGAGTAAGGACATTCCGAGTAACTACAGAGCGGTCAGTTTAATATCAGTGAAAGGGAGTAAGGACATTCCGAGTAACTACAGAACGGTCAGTTTAATATCAGTGAACGGAGTAAGGACATTCAGAGTAACTACAGAGCGGTAAGTTTAATATCAGTGAACGGAGTAAGGACATTCCGAGTAACTACAGAGCGGTCAGTTTAATATCAGTGAACGGAGTAAAGACATTCCGAGTAACTACAGAGCGGTCAGTTTAATATCAGTGAACGGAGTAAGGACATTCCGAGTAACTACAGAGCGGTCAGTTTAATATCAGTGAACGGAGTAAGGACATTCCGAGTAACTTCAGAGCGGTCAGATTAATATCAGTGAATGGAGTAAGGACATTCCGAGTAACTACAGAGCGGTCAGTTTAATATCAGTGAAAGGGAGTAAGGACATTCCGAGTAACTACAGAGCGGTCAGTTTAATATCAGTGAAAGGGAGTAAGGACATTCCGAGTAACTACAGAGCGGTCAGTTTAATATCAGTGAAAGGGAGTAAGGACATTCCGAGTAACTACAGAGCGGTCAGTTTAATATCAGTGAACGGAGTAAGGACATTCCGAGTAACTACAGAGCGGTCAGTTTAATATCAGTGAAAGGGAGTAAGGACATTCCGAGTAACTACAGAGAGGTCAGTTTAATATCAGTGAAAGGGAGTAAGGACATTCCGAGTAACTACAGAGCGGTCAGTTTAATATCAGTGAAATGGAGTAAGGACATTCCGAGTAACTACAGAGCGGTCAGTTTAATATCAGTGAACGGAGTAAGGACATTCCGAGTAACTACAGAGCGGTCAGTTTAATATCAGTGAACGGAGTAAGGACATTCCGAGTAACTACAGAGCGGTCAGTTTAATATCAGTGAAAGGGAGTAAGGACATTCCGAGTAACTACAGAGCGGTCAGTTTAATATCAGTGAACGGAGTAAGGACATTCCGAGTAACTACAGAGCGGTCAGTTTAATATCAGTGAACGGAGTAAGGACATTCCGAGTAACTACAGAGCGGTCAGTTTAATATCAGTGAACGGAGTAAGGACATTCCGAGTAACTACAGAGCGGTCAGTTTAATATCAGTGAAAGGGAGTAAGGACATTCCGAGTAACTACAGAGAGGTCAGTTTAATATCAGTGAAAGGGAGTAAGGACATTCCGAGTAACTACAGAGCGGTCAGTTTAATATCAGTGAAAGGGAGTAAGGACATTCCGAGTAACTACAGAGCGGTCAGTTTAATATCAGTGAACGGAGTAAGGACATTCCGAGTAACTACAGAGCGGTCAGCTTAATATCAGTGAACGGAGTAAGGACATTCCGAGTTACTACAGAGCGGTCAGTTTAATATCAGTGAAAGGGAGTAAGGACATTCCGAGTAACTACAGAGAGGTCAGTTTAATATCAGTGAAAGGGAGTAAGGACATTCCGAGTAACTACAGAGCGGTCAGTTTAATATCAGTGAAAGGGAGTAAGGACATTCCGAGTAACTACAGAGCGGTCAGTTTAATATCAGTGAACGGAGTAAGGACATTCCGAGTAACTACAGAGCGGTCAGCTTAATATCAGTGAACGGAGTAAGGACATTCCGAGTTACTACAGAGCGGTCAGTTTAATATCAGTCAAAGGGAGTAAGGACATTCTGAGTAACTACAGAGTGGTCAGTTTAATATCAGTGAACGGAGTAAGGACATTCCGAGTAACTACAGAGCGGTCAGTTTAATATCAGTGAACGGAGTCAGGACATTCCGAGTAACTACAGGGCGGTCAGTTTAATATCAGTGAACGGAGTAAGGACATTCCGAGTAACTACAGAGCGGTCAGTTTAATATCAGTGAACGGAGTAAGGACATTCCGAGTAACTACAGAGCGGTCAGTTTAATATCAGTGAAAGGGAGTAAGGACATTCCGAGTAACTACAGAGCGGTCAGTTTAATATCAGTGAACGGAGTAAGGACATTCCGAGTAACTACAGAGCGGTCAGTTTAATATCAGTGAACGGAGTAAGGACATTCCGAGTAACTACAGAGCGGTCAGTTTAATATCAGTGAACGGAGTAAGGACATTCCGAGTAACTACAGAGCGGTCAGTTTAATATCAGTGAACGGAGGAAGGACATTCCGAGTAACTACAGAGCGGTCAGTTTAATATCAGTGAAAGGGAGTAAGGACATTCCGAGTAACTACAGAGAGGTCAGTTTAATATCAGTGAAAGGGAGTAAGGACATTCCGAGTAACTACAGAGCGGTCAGTTTAATATCAGTGAAAGGGAGTAAGGACATTCCGAGTAACTACAGAACGGTCAGTTTAATATCAGTGAACGGAGTAAGGACATTCAGAGTAACTACAGAGCGGTAAGTTTAATATCAGTGAACGGAGTAAGGACATTCCGAGTAACTACAGAGCGGTCAGTTTAATATCAGTGAACGGAGTAAAGACATTCCGAGTAACTACAGAGCGGTCAGTTTAATATCAGTGAACGGAGTAAGGACATTCCGAGTAACTACAGAGCGGTCAGTTTAATATCAGTGAACGGAGTAAGGACATTCCGAGTAACTTCAGAGCGGTCAGATTAATATCAGTGAATGGAGTAAGGACATTCCGAGTAACTACAGAGCGGTCAGTTTAATATCAGTGAAAGGGAGTAAGGACATTCCGAGTAACTACAGAGCGGTCAGTTTAATATCAGTGAAAGGGAGTAAGGACATTCCGAGTAACTACAGAGCGGTCAGTTTAATATCAGTGAAAGGGAGTAAGGACATTCCGAGTAACTACAGAGCGGTCAGTTTAATATCAGTGAACGGAGTAAGGACATTCCGAGTAACTACAGAGCGGTCAGTTTAATATCAGTGAAAGGGAGTAAGGACATTCCGAGTAACTACAGAGAGGTCAGTTTAATATCAGTGAAAGGGAGTAAGGACATTCCGAGTAACTACAGAGCGGTCAGTTTAATATCAGTGAAATGGAGTAAGGACATTCCGAGTAACTACAGAGCGGTCAGTTTAATATCAGTGAACGGAGTAAGGACATTCCGAGTAACTACAGAGCGGTCAGTTTAATATCAGTGAACGGAGTAAGGACATTCCGAGTAACTACAGAGCGGTCAGTTTAATATCAGTGAAAGGGAGTAAGGACATTCCGAGTAACTACAGAGCGGTCAGTTTAATATCAGTGAACGGAGTAAGGACATTCCGAGTAACTACAGAGCGGTCAGTTTAATATCAGTGAACGGAGTAAGGACATTCCGAGTAACTACAGAGCGGTCAGTTTAATATCAGTGAACGGAGTAAGGACATTCCGAGTAACTACAGAGCGGTCAGTTTAATATCAGTGAAAGGGAGTAAGGACATTCCGAGTAACTACAGAGAGGTCAGTTTAATATCAGTGAAAGGGAGTAAGGACATTCCGAGTAACTACAGAGCGGTCAGTTTAATATCAGTGAAAGGGAGTAAGGACATTCCGAGTAACTACAGAACGGTCAGTTTAATATCAGTGAACGGAGTAAGGACATTCAGAGTAACTACAGAGCGGTCAGTTTAATATCAGTGAACGGAGTAAGGACATTCCGAGTAACTACAGAGCGGTCAGTTTAATATCAGTGAACGGAGTAAGGACATTCCGAGATAACTACAGAGCGGTCAGTTTAATATCAGTGAAAGGGAGTAAGGACATTCCGAGTAACTACAGAGCGGTCAGTTTAATATCAGCGAAAGGGAGTAAGGACATTCCGAGTAACTACAGAGCGGTCAGTTTAATAACAGTGATCGGAGTAAGGACATTCAGAGTAACTACAGAGCGGTCAGTTTAATATCAGTGAACGGAGTAAGGACATTCCGAGTAACTACAGAGCGGTCAGTTTAATATCAGTGAACGGAGTAAGGGCATTCCGAGTAACTACAGAACGGTCAGTTTAATATCAGCGAAAGGGAGTAAGGACATTCCGAGTAACTACAGAGCGGTCAGTTTAATATCAGTGAACGGAGTAAGGACATTCCGAGTAACTACAGAGCGGTCAGTTTAATATCAGTGAACGGAGTCAGGACATGGCGAGTAACTACAGAGCGGTCAGTTTAATATCAGTGAACGGAGTCAGGACATGGCGAGTAACTACAGAGAGGTCAGTTTAATATCAGCGAAAGGGAGTAAGGACATTCCGAGTAACTACAGAGCAGTCAGTTTACTATCAATGAACGGAGTAAGGACATTCCGAGTAACTACAGAGCGGTCAGTTTAATATCAGCGAAAGGGAGTAAGGACATTCCGAGTAACTACAGAGCGGTCAGTTTAATATCAGTGAACGGAGTAAGGACATTCCGAGTAACTACAGAGCGGTCAGTTTAATATCAGTGAACGGAGTAAGGACATTCCAAGTAACTACAGAGCGGTCAGTTTAATATCAGTGAACGGAGTAAGGACATTCCGAGTAACTCCAGAGCGGTCAGTTTAATATCAGTGAACGGAGTAAGGACATTCCGAGTAACTACAGAGCGGTCAGTTTAATATCAGTGAATGGAGTAAGGACATTCCGAGTAACTACAGAGCGGTCAGTTTAATATCAGTGAAAGGGAGTAAGGACATTCCGAGTAACTACAGAGCGGTCAGTTTAATATCAGTGAATGGAGTAAGGACATTCCGAGTAACTACAGAGCGGTCAGTTTAATATCAGTGAATGGAGTAAGGACATTCCGAGTAACTACAGAGCGGTCAGTTTAATATCAGTGAACGGAGTAAGGACATTCCGAGTAACTACAGAGCGGTCAGTTTAATATCAGTGAACGGAGTAAGGACATTCCGAGTAACTACAGAGAGGTCAGTTTAATATCAGTGAAAGGGAGTAAGGACATTCCGAGTAACTACAGAGAGGTCAGTTTAATATCAGTGAAAGGGAGTAAGGACATTCCGAGTAACTACAGAGCGGTCAGTTTAATATCAGTGAAAGGGAGTAAGGACATTCCGAGTAACTACAGAACGGTCAGTTTAATATCAGTGAACGGAGTAAGGACATTCCGAGTAACTACAGAGCGGTCAGTTTAATATCAGTGAACGGAGGAAGGACATTCCGAGTAACTACAGAGCGGTCAGTTTAATATCAGAGAAAGGGAGTAAGGACATTCCGAGTAACTACAGAGCGGTCAGTTTAATATCAGTGAACGGAGTAAGGACATTCCGAGTAACTACAGAGCGGTCAGTTTAATATCAGTGAAAGGGAGTAAGGACATTCCGAGTAACTACAGAGCAGTCAGTTTAATATCAGTGAACGGAGTAAGGACATTCCGAGTAACTACAGAGCGGTCAGTTTAATATCAGTGAACGGAGTAAGGACATTCCGCTTAACTACAGAGCGGTCAGTTTAATATCAGAGAAAGGGAGTAAGGACATTCTGAGTAACTACAGAGCGGTCAGTTTAATATCAGTGAAAGGGAGTAAGGACATTCCGAGTAACTACAGAGCGGTCAGTTTAATATCAGTGAACGGAGTAAGGACATTCCGAGTAACTACAGAGCGGTCAGCTTAATATCAGTGAACGGAGTAAGGACATTCCGAGTTACTACAGAGCGGTCAGTTTAATATCAGTCAAAGGGAGTAAGGACATTCTGAGTAACTACAGAGCGGTCAGTTTAATATCAGTGAACGGAGTAAGGACATTCCGAGTAACTACAGAGCGGTCAGTTTAATATCAGTGAACGGAGTCAGGACATTCCGAGTAACTACAGGGCGGTCAGTTTAATATCAGTGAACGGAGTAAGGACATTCCGAGTAACTACAGAGCGGTCAGTTTAATATCAGTGAACGGAGTAAGGACATTCCGAGTAACTACAGAGCGGTCAGTTTAATATCAGTGAAAGGGAGTAAGGACATTCCGAGTAACTACAGAGCGGTCAGTTTAATATCAGTGAACGGAGTAAGGACATTCCGAGTAACTACAGAGCGGTCAGTTTAATATCAGTGAACGGAGTAAGGACATTCCGAGTAACTACAGAGCGGTCAGTTTAATATCAGTGAACGGAGTAAGGACATTCCGAGTAACTACAGAGCGGTCAGTTTAATATCAGTGAACGGAGTAAGGACATTCCGAGTAACTACAGAGCGGTCAGTTTAATATCAGTGAAAGGGAGTAAGGACATTCCGAGTAACTACAGAGAGGTCAGTTTAATATCAGTGAAAGGGAGTAAGGACATTCCGAGTAACTACAGAGCGGTCAGTTTAATATCAGTGAAAGGGAGTAAGGACATTCCGAGTAACTACAGAACGGTCAGTTTAATATCAGTGAACGGAGTAAGGACATTCAGAGTAACTACAGAGCGGTAAGTTTAATATCAGTGAACGGAGTAAGGACATTCCGAGTAACTACAGAGCGGTCAGTTTAATATCAGTGAACGGAGTAAGGACATTCCGAGTAACTACAGAGCGGTCAGTTTAATATCAGTGAACGGAGTAAGGACATTCCGAGTAACTACAGAGCGGTCAGTTTAATATCAGTGAACGGAGTAAGGACATTCCGAGTAACTTCAGAGCGGTCAGATTAATATCAGTGAATGGAGTAAGGACATTCCGAGTAACTACAGAGCGGTCAGTTTAATATCAGTGAAAGGGAGTAAGGACATTCCGAGTAACTACAGAGCGGTCAGTTTAATATCAGTGAAAGGGAGTAAGGACATTCCGAGTAACTACAGAGCGGTCAGTTTAATATCAGTGAAAGGGAGTAAGGACATTCCGAGTAACTACAGAGCGGTCAGTTTAATATCAGTGAACGGAGTAAGGACATTCCGAGTAACTACAGAGCGGTCAGTTTAATATCAGTGAAAGGGAGTAAGGACATTCCGAGTAACTACAGAGAGGTCAGTTTAATATCAGTGAAAGGGAGTAAGGACATTCCGAGTAACTACAGAGCGGTCAGTTTAATATCAGTGAAATGGAGTAAGGACATTCCGAGTAACTACAGAACGGTCAGTTTAATATCAGTGAACGGAGTAAGGACATTCAGAGTAACTACAGAGCGGTCAGTTTAATATCAGTGAACGGAGTAAGGACATTCCGAGTAACTACAGAGCGGTCAGTTTAATATCAGTGAACGGAGTAAGGACATTCCGAGTAACTACAGAGCGGTCAGTTTAATATCAGTGAACGGAGTAAGGACATTCCGAGTAACTACAGAGCGGTCAGTTTAATATCAGTGAAAGGGAGTAAGGACATTCCGAGTAACTACAGAGCGGTCAGTTTAATATCAGTGAACGGAGTAAGGACATTCCGAGTAACTACAGAGCGGTCAGTTTAATATCAGTGAACGGAGTAAGGACATTCCGAGTAACTACAGAGCGGTCAGTTTAATATCAGTGACCGGAGTAAGGACATTCCGAGTAACTACAGAGCGGTCAGTTTAATATCAGTGAACGGAGTAAGGACATTCCGAGTAACTACAGAGCGGTCAGTTTAATATCAGTGAACGGAGTAAGGACATTCCGAGTAACTACAGAGCGGTCAGTTTAATATCAGTGAAAGGGAGTAAGGACATTCCGAGTAACTACAGAGAGGTCAGTTTAATATCAGTGAAAGGGAGTAAGGACATTCCGAGTAACTACAGAGCGGTCAGTTTAATATCAGTGAAAGGGAGTAAGGACATTCCGAGTAACTACAGAACGGTCAGTTTAATATCAGTGAACGGAGTAAGGACATTCAGAGTAACTACAGAGCGGTCAGTTTAATATCAGTGAACGGAGTAAGGACATTCCGAGTAACTACAGAGCGGTCAGTTTAATATCAGTTAACGGAGTAAGGACATTCCGAGATAACTACAGAGCGGTCAGTTTAATATCAGTGAAAGGGAGTAAGGACATTCCGAGTAACTACAGAGCGGTCAGTTTAATATCAGCGAAAGGGAGTAAGGACATTCCGAGTAACTACAGAGCGGTCAGTTTAATAACAGTGATCGGAGTAAGGACATTCAGAGTAACTACAGAGCGGTCAGTTTAATATCAGTGAATGGAGTAAGGACATTCCGAGTAACTACAGAGCGGTCAGTTTAATATCAGTGAACGGAGTAAGGGCATTCCGAGTAACTACAGAGCGGTCAGTTTAATATCAGTGAACGGAGTAAGGACATTCCGAGTAACTACAGAGCGGTCAGTTTAATATCAGTGAACGGAGTAAGGACATTCCGAGTAACTACAGAGCGGTCAGTTTAATATCAGTGAACGGAGTAAGGACATTCCGAGTAACTACAGAGCGGTCAGTTTAATATCAGTGAACGGAGTAAGGACATTCCGAGTAACTACAGAGCGGTCAGTTTAATATCAGTGAACGGAGTAAGGACATTCCGCGTAACTACAGAGCGGTCAGTTTAATATCAGTGAAAGGGAGTAAGGACATTCCGAGTAACTGCAGAGCGGTCAGTTTAATATCAGTGAAAGGGAGTAAGGACATTCCGAGTAACTACAGAGCGGTCAGTTTAATATCAGTGAACGGGAGTAAGGACATTCCGAGTAACTACAGAGCGGTCAGTTTAATGTCAGTTAAAGGGAGTAAGGACATTCCGAGTAACTACAGAGCGGTCAGTTTAATATCAGTGAAAGGGAGTAAGGACATTCCGAGTAACTACAGAGCGGTCAGTTTAATATCAGTGAACGGAGTAAGGACATTCCGAGTAACTACAGAGCGGTCAGTTTAATATCAGTGAAAGGGAGTAAGGACATTCCGAGTAACTACAGAGCGGTCAGTTTAATATCAGTGAACGGAGTAAGGACATTCCGAGTAACTACAGTGCGGTCAGTTTAATATCAGTGAACGGAGTAAGGACATTCCGAGTAACTACAGAGCGGTCAGTTTAATATCAGTGAACAGAGTAAGGACATTCCGAGTAACTACAGAGCGGTCAGTTTAATATCAGTGAACGGAGTAAGGACATTCCGAGTAACTACAGAGCGGTCAGTTTAATATCAGTGAAAGGGAGTAAGGACATTCCGAGTAACTACAGAGCGGTCAGTTTAATATCAGTGAAAGGGAGTAAGGACATTCCGAGTAACTACAGAGCGGTCAGTTTAATATCAGTGAAAGGGAGTAAGGACATTCCGAGTAACTACAGAGCGGTCAGTTTAATATCAGTGAACGGAGTAAGGACATTCCGAGTAACTACAGAGCGGTCAGTTTAATATCAGTGAAAGGGAGTAAGGACATTCCGAGTAACTACAGAGAGGTCAGTTTAATATCAGTGAAAGGGAGTAAGGACATTCCGAGTAACTACAGAGCGGTCAGTTTAATATCAGTGAAATGGAGTAAGGACATTCCGAGTAACTACAGAACGGTCAGTTTAATATCAGTGAACGGAGTAAGGACATTCAGAGTAACTACAGAGCGGTCAGTTTAATATCAGTGAACGGAGTAAGGACATTCCGAGTAACTACAGAGCGGTCAGTTTAATATCAGTGAACGGAGTAAGGACATTCCGAGTAACTACAGAGCGGTCAGTTTAATATCAGTGAACGGAGTAAGGACATTCCGAGTAACTACAGAGCGGTCAGTTTAATATCAGTGAAAGGGAGTAAGGACATTCCGAGTAACTACAGAGCGGTCAGTTTAATATCAGTGAACGGAGTAAGGACATTCCGAGTAACTACAGAGCGGTCAGTTTAATATCAGTGAACGGAGTAAGGACATTCCGAGTAACTACAGAGCGGTCAGTTTAATATCAGTGACCGGAGTAAGGACATTCCGAGTAACTACAGAGCGTTCAGTTTAATATCAGTGAACGGAGGAAGGACATTCCGAGTAACTACAGAGCGGTCAGTTTAATATCAGTGAACGGAGTAAGGACATTCCGAGTAACTACAGAGCGGTCAGTTTAATATCAGTGAAAGGGAGTAAGGACATTCCGAGTAACTACAGAGAGGTCAGTTTAATATCAGTGAAAGGGAGTAAGGACATTCCGAGTAACTACAGAGCGGTCAGTTTAATATCAGTGAAAGGGAGTAAGGACATTCCGAGTAACTACAGAACGGTCAGTTTAATATCAGTGAACGGAGTAAGGACATTCAGAGTAACTACAGAGCGGTCAGTTTAATATCAGTGAACGGAGTAAGGACATTCCGAGTAACTACAGAGCGGTCAGTTTAATATCAGTGAACGGAGTAAGGACATTCCGAGAAAACTACATAGCGGTCAGTTTAATATCAGTGAAAGGGAGTAAGGACATTCCGAGTAACTACAGAGCGGTCTGTTTAATATCAGCGAAAGGGAGTAAGGACATTCCGAGTAACTACAGAGCGGTCAGTTTAATAACAGTGATCGGAGTAAGGACATTCAGAGTAACTACAGAGCGGTCAGTTTAATATCAGTGAACGGAGTAAGGACATTCCGAGTAACTACAGAGCGGTCAGTTTAATATCAGTGAACGGAGTAAGGGCATTCCGAGTAACTACAGAGCGGTCAGTTTAATATCAGTGAACGGAGTAAGGACATTCCGAGTAACTACAGAGCGGTCAGTTTAATATCAGTGAACGGAGTAAGGACATTCCGAGTAACTACAGAGCGGTCAGTTTAATATCAGTGAACGGAGTAAGGACATTCCGAGTAACTACAGAGCGGTCAGTTTAATATCAGTGAACGGAGTAAGGACATTCCGAGTAACTACAGAGCGGTCAGTTTAATATCAGTGAACGGAGTAAGGACATTCCGCGTAACTACAGAGCGGTCAGTTTAATATCAGTGAAAGGGAGTAAGGACATTCCGAGTAACTGCAGAGCGGTCAGTTTAATATCAGTGAAAGGGAGTAAGGACATTCCGAGTAACTACAGAGCGGTCAGTTTAATATCAGTGAACGGGAGTAAGGACATTCCGAGTAACTACAGAGCGGTCAGTTTAATGTCAGTTAAAGGGAGTAAGGACATTCCGAGTAACTACAGAGCGGTCAGTTTAATATCAGTGAAAGGGAGTAAGGACATTCCGAGTAACTACAGAGCGGTCAGTTTAATATCAGTGAACGGAGTAAGGACATTCCGAGTAACTACAGAGCGGTCAGTTTAATATCAGCGAAAGGGAGTAAGGACATTCCGAGTAACTACAGAGCGGTCAGTTGAATATCAGTGAAAGGGAGTAAGGACATTCCGAGTAACTACAGAGCCGTCAGTTTAATATCAGTGAACGGAGTAAGGACATTCCGAGTAAGTACAGAGCCGTCAGTTTAATATCAGTGAAAGGGAGTAAGGACATTGCGAGTAACTACAGAGCGGTCAGTTTAATATTAGTGAAAGGGAGTAAGGACATTCCGAGTAACTACAGAGCGGTCAGTTTAATATCAGTGAACAGAGTAAGGACATTCCGAGTAACTACAGAGCGGTCAGTTTAATATCAACAAAGAACAAAGAACAAAGAAATGTACAGCACAGGAACAGGCCCTTCGGCCCTCCAAGCCCGTGCCGACCATACTGCCCGACTAAACTACAATCTTCTACACTTCCTGGGTCCGTATCCTTCTATTCCCATCCTATTCATATATTTGTCAAGATGCCCCTTAAATGTCCCTATCGTCCCTGCCTCCACTACCTCCTCCGGTAGTGAGTTCCAGGCACCCACTACCCTCTGCGTAAAAAACTTGCCTCGTACATCTACTCTAAACTTTGCCCCTCTCACCTTAAACCTATGCCCCCTAGTAATTGACCCCTCTACCCTGGGGAAAAGCCTCTGACTATCCACTCTGTCTATGCCCCTCATAATTTTGTATACCTCTATCAGGTCGCCCCTCAACCTCCTTCGTTCCAGTGAGAACAAACCGAGTTTATTCAATCGCTCCTCATAGCTTATGCCCTCCATACCAGGCAACATTCTGGTAAATCTCTTCTGCACCCTCTCTAAAGCCTCCACATCCTTCTGGTAGTGTGGCGACCAGAATTGAACACTATACTCCAAGTGTGGCCTAACTAAGGTTCTATACAGCTGCAACATGACTTGCCAATTCTTATACTCAATGCCCCGGCCAATGAAGGCAAGCATGCCGTATGCCTTCTTGACTACCTTCTCCACCTGTGTAGCCCCTTTCAGTGATCTGTGGACCTGTACTCCTAGATCTCTTTGACTTTCAATACTCTTGAGGGTTCTACCATTCACTGTATATTCCCTACCTGCATTAGCCCTTCCAAAGTGCATTACCTCACATTTGTCCAGGTTAAACTCCATCTGCCATCTCTCCGCCCAAGTCTCCAGACAATCTAAATCCTGCTGTATCCTCAGACAGTCCTCATCGC
Source organism: Scyliorhinus torazame (assembly GCF_047496885.1). Classification (NCBI taxonomy): domain Eukaryota; kingdom Metazoa; phylum Chordata; class Chondrichthyes; order Carcharhiniformes; family Scyliorhinidae; genus Scyliorhinus; species Scyliorhinus torazame. Next base: position 2,581,359 of record NC_092708.1, on the reverse strand, counting down.
TATCCGCAATTCCACCAACCTTTGTGTCGTCTGCAAACTTACTAATCAGACCAGTTACATTTTCCTCCAAATCATTTATATATACTACAAAGAGCAAAGGTCCCAGCACTGATCCCTGTGGAACACCACTGGTCACAGCCCTCCAATTAGAAAAGCATCCCTCCATTGCTACCCTCTGCCTTCTATGGCCTAGCCAGTTCTGTATCCACCTTGCCAGTTCACCCCTGATCCCGTGTGACTTCACCTTTTGTACTAGTCTACCATGAGGGACCTTGTCAAAGGCCTTACTGAAGTCCATATAGACAACATCTACTGCCCTACCTGCATCAATCATCTTAGTGACCTCCTCGAAAAACTCTATCAAGTTAGTGAGACACGACCTCCCCTTCACAAAACCGTGCTGCCTCTCACTAATACGTCCATTTGCTTCCAAATGGGAGTAGATCCTGTCTCGAAGAATTCTCTCCAGTAATTTCCCTACCACTGAAGTAAGGCTCACCGGCCTGTAGTTCCCGGGATTATCCCTGCCACCCTTCTTAAACAGAGGAACAACATTGGCTATTCTCCAGTCCTCCGGGACATCCCCTGAAGACAGCGAGGATCCAAAGATTTCTGTCAAGGCCTCAGCAATTTCCTCTCCAGCCTCCTTCAGTATTCTGGGGTAGATCCCATCCGGCCCTGGGGACTTATCTACCTTAATATTTTTTAAGACACCCAACACCTCGTCTTTTTGGATCACAATGTGACCCAGGCTATCTACACCCCCTTCTCCAGACTCAACATCTACCAATTCCTTCTCTTTGGTGAATACTGATGCAAAGTATTCATTTAGTACCTCGCCCATTTCCTCTGGCTCCACACATAGATTCCCTTGCCTATCCTTCAGTGGGCCAACCCTTTCCCTGGCTACCCTCTTGCTTTTTATGTAAGTGTAAAAAGCCTTGGGATTTTCCTTAACCCTATTTGCCAATGACTTTTCATGACCCCTTCTAGCCCTCCTGACTCCCTGCTTAAGTTCCTTCCTACTTTCCTTATATGCCACACAGGCTTCGTCTGTTCCCAGCCTTTTAGCCCTGACAAATGCCTCCTTTTTCTTTTTGACGAGGCCTACAATATCATTCGTCATCCAAGGTTCCCGAAAATTGCCGTATTTGTCTTTCTTCCTCACAGGAACATGCCTGTCCTGTATTCCTATCAACTGACACTTGAAAGCCTCCCACATGTCAGATGTTGATTTGCCCTCAAACATCCGCCCCCAATCTATGCTCTTCAGTTCCCGCCTAATATTGTTATAATTAGCCTTCCCCCAATTTAGCACATTCATCCTCGGACCACTCTTATCCTTGTCCACCAGTACTTTAAAACTTACTGAATTGTGGTCACTGTTACCGAAATGCTCCCCTACTGAAACATCTACCACCTGGCCGGGCTCATTCCCCAATACCAGGTCCAGTACCGCCTCTTCCCTAGTTGGACTGTTTACATATTGTTTTAAGAAGCCCTCCTGGATGCTCCTTACAAACTCTGCCCCGTCTAAGCCCCTGGCACTAAGTGAGTCCCAGTCAATATTGGGGAAGTTGAAGTCTCCCATCACCACAACCCTGTTGTTTTTACTCTTTTCCAAAATCTGTCTACCTATCTGCTCCTCTATCTCCCGCTGGCTGTTGGGAGGCCTGTAGTATACCCCCAACATTGTAACTGCACCCTTCTTATTCCTGATCTCTACCCATATAGCCTCACTGCCCTCTGAGGTGTCCTCTCGCTGTATAGCTGTGATACTCTCCTGAACAAGTAGCGCAACTCCGCCTCCCCTTTTACATCCCCCTCTATCCCGCCTGAAACATCTAAAACCTGGAACGTTTAGCTGCCAATCCTGCCCTTCCCTCAACCAGGTCTCTGTAATGGCAACAACATCATAGTTCCAAGTAGTAATCCAAGCTCTAAGTTCATCTGCCTTACCCGTAATGCTCCTTGCATTAAAACATATGCACTTCAGGCCACCAGACCCGCTGTGTTCAGCAACTTCTCCCCGTCTGCTCTGCCTCAGAGCCACACTGTCCATATTCCCTAGTTCTCCCTCAACGCTCTCACCTTCTGACCTATTGCTCCCGTGCCCACCCCCCTGCCATACTAGTTTAAACCCTCCCGTGTGACACTAGCAAATCTCGCGGCCAGGATATTTATGCCTCTCCGGTTTAGATGCAACCCGAAATATCAGTGAAAGGGAGTATGGACATTCCGAGTAACTACAGAGCCGTCAGTTTAATATCAGTGAACGGAGTAAGGACATTCCGAGTAACTACAGAGCGGTCAGTTTAATAACAGTGAAAGGGAGTAAGGACATTCCGAGTAACTACAGAGCGGTCAGTTTAATATCAGTGAACGGAGTAAGGACATTCTGAGTAACTACAGAGCGGTCAGTTTAATATCAGTGAAAGGGAGTAAGGACATTCCGAGTAACTACAGAGCGGTCAGTTTAATATCAGTGAACGGAGTAAGGACATTCCGAGTAACTACAGAGCGGTCAGTTTAATATCAGTGAACGGAGTAAGGACAATCTGAGTAACTACAGAGCGGTCAGTTTAATATCAGTGAAAGGGAGTAAGGACATTCCGAGTAATTACAGAGCGGTCAGTTTATTTTCAGTGAACGGAGTAAGGACATTCCGAGTAATTACAGAGCGGTCAGTTTAATATCAGTGAAAGGGAGTAAGGACATTCCGAGTAACTACAGAACGGTCAGTTTAATATCAGTGAACGGAGTAAGGACATTCCGAGTAACTACAGAACGGTCAGTTTAATATCAGTGAACGGAGTAAGGACATTCCGAGTAACTACAGAGCGGTCAGTTTAATATCAGTGAAAGGGAGTAAGGACATTCCGAGTAACTACAGAACGGTCAGTTTAATATCAGTGAACGGAGTAAGGACATTCAGAGTAACTACAGAGCGGTCAGTTTAATATCAGTGAACGGAGTAAGGACATTCCGAGTAACTACAGAGCGGTCAGTTTAATATCAGTGAACGGAGTAAGGACATTCCGAGTAACTACAGAGCGGTCAGTTTAATATCAGTGAACGGAGTAAGGACATTCCGAGTAACTACAGAGCGGTCAGTTTAATATCAGTGAAAGGGAGTAAGGACATTCCGAGTAACTACAGAACGGTCAGTTTAATATCAGTGAACGGAGTAAGGACATTCCGAGTAACTACAGAGCGGTCAGTTTAATATTAGTGAAAGGGAGTAAGGACATTCCGAGTAACGACAGAGCCGTCAGTTTAATATCAGTGAAAGGGAGTAAGGACATTGCGAGTAACTACAGAGCGGTCAGTTTAATATTAGTGAAAGGGAGTAAGGACATTCCGAGTAACTACAGAGCGGTCAGTTTAATATCAGTGAACAGAGTAAGGACATTCCGAGTAACTACAGAGCGGTCAGTTTAATATCAGTGAAAGGGAGTATGGACATTCCGAGTAACTACAGAGCCGTCAGTTTAATATCAGTGAACGGAGTAAGGACATTCCGAGTAACTACAGAGCGGTCAGTTTAATAACAGTGAAAGGGAGTAAGGACATTCCGAGTAACTACAGAGCGGTCAGTTTAATATCAGTGAACGGAGTAAGGACATTCCGAGTAACTACAGAGCGGTCAGTTTAATATCAGTGAACGGAGTAAGGACATTCTGAGTAACTACAGAGCGGTCAGTTTAATATCAGTGAAAGGGAGTAAGGACATTCCGAGTAATTACAGAGCGGTCAGTTTATTTTCAGTGAACGGAGTAAGGACATTCCGAGTAACTACAGAGCGGTCAGTTTAATATCAGTGAAAGGGAGTATGGACATTCCGAGTAACTACAGAGCGGTCAGTTTAATATCAGTGAACGGAGTAAGGACATTCCGAGTAACTACAGAGCGGTCAGTTTAATATCAGTGAACGGAGTAAGGACAATCTGAGTAACTACAGAGCGGTCAGTTTAATATCAGTGAAAGGGAGTAAGGACATTCCGAGTAATTACAGAGCGGTCAGTTTATTTTCAGTGAACGGAGTAAGGACATTCCGAGTAACTACAGAGCGGTCAGTTTAATATCAGTGAAAGGGAGTAAGGACATTCCGAGTAATTACAGAGCGGTCAGTTTATTTTCAGTGAACGGAGTAAGGACATTCCGAGTAACTACAGAGCGGTCAGTTTAATATCAGTGAAAGGAGTAAGGGCATTCCGAGTAACTACAGAGCGGTCAGTTTAATATCAGTGAAAGGGAGTAAGGACATTCCGAGTAACTACAGAGCGGTCAGTTTAATATCAGTGAACGGAGTAAGGGCATTCCGAGTAACTACAGATCGGTCAGTTTAATATCAGTGAAAGGGAGTAAGGACATTCCGAGTAACTACAGAGCGGTCAGTTTAATATCAGTGAACGGAGTAAGAACATTCCGAGGAACTACAGAGCGGTCAGTTTAATATCAGTGAACGGAGTAAGGACATTCCGGGGAACTACAGAGCGGTCAGTTTAATATCAGTGAACGGACTAAGGACATTCCGAGTAACTACAGAGCGGTCAGTTTAATATCAGTGAACGGAGTATGGACATTCCGAGGAACTACAGAGCGGTCAGTTTAATATCAGTGAACGGAGTAAGGACATTCCGAGTAACTACAGAGCGGTCAGTTTAATATCAGTGAACGGAGTAAGGACATTCCGAGTAACTACAGAGCGGTCAGTTTAATATCAGTGAACGGGAGTAAGGATATTCCGAGTAACTACAGAGCGGTCAGTTTAATATCAGTGAACGGAGTAAGAACATTCCGAGGAACTACAGAGCGGTCAGTTTAATATCAGTGAACGGAGTAAGGACATTCCGAGGAACTACAGAGCGGTCAGTTTAATATCAGTGAACGGAGTAAGGACATTCCGAGTAACTACAGAGCGGTCAGTTTAATATCAGTGAACGGGAGTAAGGATATTCCGAGTAACTACAGAGCGGTCAGTTTAATATCAGTGAACGGAGTAAGAACATTCCGAGGAACTACAGAGCGGTCAGTTTAATATCAGTGAACGGAGTAAGGACATTCCGAGGAACTACAGAGCGGTCAGTTTAATATCAGTGAACGGACTAAGGACATTCCGAGTAACTACAGAGCGGTCAGTTTAATATCAGTGAACGGAGTAAGGACATTCCGAGTAACTACAGGGCGGTCAGTTTAATATCAGTGAAAGGGAGTAAGGACATTCCGAGTAACTACAGAGCGGTCAGTTTAATATCAGTGAACGGAGTAAGGACATTCCGAGTAACTACAGAGAGGTCAGTTTAATATCAGTGAAAGGGAGTTAGGACATTCCGAGGAACTACAGAGCGGTCAGTTTAATATCAGTGAACGGAGTAAGGACATTCCGAGTAACTACAGAGCGGTCAGTTTAATATCAGTGAACGGAGTAAGGACATTCCGAGTAACTACAGAGCGGTCAGTTTAATATCAGTGAACGGAGTAAGGACATTCCGCGTAACTACAGAGCGGTCAGTTTAATATCAGTGAAAGGGAGTAAGGACATTCCGAGTAACTGCAGAGCGGTCAGTTTAATATCAGTGAAAGGGAGTAAGGACATTCCGAGTAACTACAGAGCGGTCAGTTTAATATCAGTGAACGGGAGTAAGGACATTCCGAGTAACTACAGAGCGGTCAGTTTAATGTCAGTTAAAGGGAGTAAGGACATTCCGAGTAACTACAGAGCGGTCAGTTTAATATCAGTGAAAGGGAGTAAGGACATTCCGAGTAACTACAGAGCGGTCAGTTTAATATCAGTGAACGGAGTAAGGACATTCCGAGTAACTACAGAGCGGTCAGTTTAATATCAGTGAAAGGGAGTAAGGACATTCCGAGTAACTACAGAGCGGTCAGTTTAATATCAGTGAACGGAGTAAGGACATTCCGAGTAACTACAGTGCGGTCAGTTTAATATCAGTGAACGGAGTAAGGACATTCCGAGTAACTACAGAGCGGTCAGTTTAATATCAGTGAACAGAGTAAGGACATTCCGAGTAACTACAGAGCGGTCAGTTTAATATCAGTGAACGGAGTAAGGACATTCCGAGTAACTACAGAGCGGTCAGTTTAATATCAGTGAAAGGGAGTAAGGACATTCCGAGTAACTACAGAGCGGTCAGTTTAATATCAGTGAAAGGGAGTAAGGACATTCCGAGTAACTACAGAGCGGTCAGTTTAATATCAGTGAAAGGGAGTAAGGACATTCCGAGTAACTACAGAGCGGTCAGTTTAATATCAGTGAACGGAGTAAGGACATTCCGAGTAACTACAGAGCGGTCAGTTTAATATCAGTGAAAGGGAGTAAGGACATTCCGAGTAACTACAGAGAGGTCAGTTTAATATCAGTGAAAGGGAGTAAGGACATTCCGAGTAACTACAGAGCGGTCAGTTTAATATCAGTGAAATGGAGTAAGGACATTCCGAGTAACTACAGAACGGTCAGTTTAATATCAGTGAACGGAGTAAGGACATTCAGAGTAACTACAGAGCGGTCAGTTTAATATCAGTGAACGGAGTAAGGACATTCCGAGTAACTACAGAGCGGTCAGTTTAATATCAGTGAACGGAGTAAGGACATTCCGAGTAACTACAGAGCGGTCAGTTTAATATCAGTGAACGGAGTAAGGACATTCCGAGTAACTACAGAGCGGTCAGTTTAATATCAGTGAAAGGGAGTAAGGACATTCCGAGTAACTACAGAGCGGTCAGTTTAATATCAGTGAACGGAGTAAGGACATTCCGAGTAACTACAGAGCGGTCAGTTTAATATCAGTGAACGGAGTAAGGACATTCCGAGTAACTACAGAGCGGTCAGTTTAATATCAGTGACCGGAGTAAGGACATTCCGAGTAACTACAGAGCGTTCAGTTTAATATCAGTGAACGGAGGAAGGACATTCCGAGTAACTACAGAGCGGTCAGTTTAATATCAGTGAACGGAGTAAGGACATTCCGAGTAACTACAGAGCGGTCAGTTTAATATCAGTGAAAGGGAGTAAGGACATTCCGAGTAACTACAGAGAGGTCAGTTTAATATCAGTGAAAGGGAGTAAGGACATTCCGAGTAACTACAGAGCGGTCAGTTTAATATCAGTGAAAGGGAGTAAGGACATTCCGAGTAACTACAGAACGGTCAGTTTAATATCAGTGAACGGAGTAAGGACATTCAGAGTAACTACAGAGTGGTCAGTTTAATATCAGTGAACGGAGTAAGGACATTCCGAGTAACTACAGAGCGGTCAGTTTAATATCAGTGAACGGAGTAAGGACATTCCGAGATAACTACAGAGCGGTCAGTTTAATATCAGTGAAAGGGAGTAAGGACATTCCGAGTAACTACAGAGCGGTCTGTTTAATATCAGCGAAAGGGAGTAAGGACATTCCGAGTAACTACAGAGCGGTCAGTTTAATAACAGTGATCGGAGTAAGGACATTCAGAGTAACTACAGAGCGGTCAGTTTAATATCAGTGAACGGAGTAAGGACATTCCGAGTAACTACAGAGCGGTCAGTTTAATATCAGTGAACGGAGTAAGGGCATTCCGAGTAACTACAGAGCGGTCAGTTTAATATCAGTGAACGGAGTAAGGACATTCCGAGTAACTACAGAGCGGTCAGTTTAATATCAGTGAACGGAGTAAGGACATTCCGAGTAACTACAGAGCGGTCAGTTTAATATCAGTGAACGGAGTAAGGACATTCCGAGTAACTACAGAGCGGTCAGTTTAATATCAGTGAACGGAGTAAGGACATTCCGAGTAACTACAGAGCGGTCAGTTTAATATCAGTGAACGGAGTAAGGACATTCCGCGTAACTACAGAGCGGTCAGTTTAATATCAGTGAAAGGGAGTAAGGACATTCCGAGTAACTGCAGAGCGGTCAGTTTAATATCAGTGAAAGGGAGTAAGGACATTCCGAGTAACTACAGAGCGGTCAGTTTAATATCAGTGAACGGGAGTAAGGACATTCCGAGTAACTACAGAGCGGTCAGTTTAATGTCAGTTAAAGGGAGTAAGGACATTCCGAGTAACTACAGAGCGGTCAGTTTAATATCAGTGAAAGGGAGTAAGGACATTCCGAGTAACTACAGAGCGGTCAGTTTAATATCAGTGAACGGAGTAAGGACATTCCGAGTAACTACAGAGCGGTCAGTTTAATATCAGCGAAAGGGAGTAAGGACATTCCGAGTAACTACAGAGCGGTCAGTTGAATATCAGTGAAAGGGAGTAAGGACATTCCGAGTAACTACAGAGCCGTCAGTTTAATATCAGTGAACGGAGTAAGGACATTCCGAGTAAGTACAGAGCCGTCAGTTTAATATCAGTGAAAGGGAGTAAGGACATTGCGAGTAACTACAGAGCGGTCAGTTTAATATTAGTGAAAGGGAGTAAGGACATTCCGAGTAACTACAGAGCGGTCAGTTTAATATCAGTGAACAGAGTAAGGACATTCCGAGTAACTACAGAGCGGTCAGTTTAATATCAACAAAGAACAAAGAACAAAGAAATGTACAGCACAGGAACAGGCCCTTCGGCCCTCCAAGCCCGTGCCGACCATACTGCCCGACTAAACTACAATCTTCTACACTTCCTGGGTCCGTATCCTTCTATTCCCATCCTATTCATATATTTGTCAAGATGCCCCTTAAATGTCCCTATCGTCCCTGCCTCCACTACCTCCTCCGGTAGTGAGTTCCAGGCACCCACTACCCTCTGCGTAAAAAACTTGCCTCGTACATCTACTCTAAACTTTGCCCCTCTCACCTTAAACCTATGCCCCCTAGTAATTGACCCCTCTACCCTGGGGAAAAGCCTCTGACTATCCACTCTGTCTATGCCCCTCATAATTTTGTATACCTCTATCAGGTCGCCCCTCAACCTCCTTCGTTCCAGTGAGAACAAACCAAGTTTATTCAATCGCTCCTCATAGCTTATGCCCTCCATACCAGGCAACATTCTGGTAAATCTCTTCTGCACCCTCTCTAAAGCCTCCACATCCTTCTGGTAGTGTGGCGACCAGAATTGAACACTATACTCCAAGTGTGGCCTAACTAAGGTTCTATACAGCTGCAACATGACTTGCCAATTCTTATACTCAATGCCCCGGCCAATGAAGGCAAGCATGCCGTATGCCTTCTTGACTACCTTCTCCACCTGTGTAGCCCCTTTCAGTGATCTGTGGACCTGTACTCCTAGATCTCTTTGACTTTCAATACTCTTGAGGGTTCTACCATTCACTGTATATTCCCTACCTGCATTAGCCCTTCCAAAGTGCATTACCTCACATTTGTCCAGGTTAAACTCCATCTGCCATCTCTCCGCCCAAGTCTCCAGACAATCTAAATCCTGCTGTATCCTCAGACAGTCCTCATCGCTATCCGCAATTCCACCAACCTTTGTGTCGTCTGCAAACTTACTAATCAGACCAGTTACATTTTCCTCCAAATCATTTATATATACTACAAAGAGCAAAGGTCCCAGCACTGATCCCTGTGGAACACCACTGGTCACAGCCCTCCAATTAGAAAAGCATCCCTCCATTGCTACCCTCTGCCTTCTATGGCCTAGCCAGTTCTGTATCCACCTTGCCAGTTCACCCCTGATCCCGTGTGACTTCACCTTTTGTACTAGTCTACCATGAGGGACCTTGTCAAAGGCCTTACTGAAGTCCATATAGACAACATCTACTGCCCTACCTGCATCAATCATCTTAGTGACCTCCTCGAAAAACTCTATCAAGTTAGTGAGACACGACCTCCCCTTCACAAAACCGTGCTGCCTCTCACTAATACGTCCATTTGCTTCCAAATGGGAGTAGATCCTGTCTCGAAGAATTCTCTCCAGTAATTTCCCTACCACTGAAGTAAGGCTCACCGGCCTGTAGTTCCCGGGATTATCCCTGCCACCCTTCTTAAACAGAGGAACAACATTGGCTATTCTCCAGTCCTCCGGGACATCCCCTGAAGACAGCGAGGATCCAAAGATTTCTGTCAAGGCCTCAGCAATTTCCTCTCCAGCCTCCTTCAGTATTCTGGGGTAGATCCCATCCGGCCCTGGGGACTTATCTACCTTAATATTTTTTAAGACACCCAACACCTCGTCTTTTTGGATCACAATGTGACCCAGGCTATCTACACCCCCTTCTCCAGACTCAACATCTACCAATTCCTTCTCTTTGGTGAATACTGATGCAAAGTATTCATTTAGTACCTCGCCCATTTCCTCTGGCTCCACACATAGATTCCCTTGCCTATCCTTCAGTGGGCCAACCCTTTCCCTGGCTACCCTCTTGCTTTTTATGTAAGTGTAAAAAGCCTTGGGATTTTCCTTAACCCTATTTGCCAATGACTTTTCATGACCCCTTCTAGCCCTCCTGACTCCCTGCTTAAGTTCCTTCCTACTTTCCTTATATGCCACACAGGCTTCGTCTGTTCCCAGCCTTTTAGCCCTGACAAATGCCTCCTTTTTCTTTTTGACGAGGCCTACAATATCATTCGTCATCCAAGGTTCCCGAAAATTGCCGTATTTGTCTTTCTTCCTCACAGGAACATGCCTGTCCTGTATTCCTATCAACTGACACTTGAAAGCCTCCCACATGTCAGATGTTGATTTGCCCTCAAACATCCGCCCCCAATCTATGCTCTTCAGTTCCCGCCTAATATTGTTATAATTAGCCTTCCCCCAATTTAGCACATTCATCCTCGGACCACTCTTATCCTTGTCCACCAGTACTTTAAAACTTACTGAATTGTGGTCACTGTTACCGAAATGCTCCCCTACTGAAACATCTACCACCTGGCCGGGCTCATTCCCCAATACCAGGTCCAGTACCGCCTCTTCCCTAGTTGGACTGTTTACATATTGTTTTAAGAAGCCCTCCTGGATGCTCCTTACAAACTCTGCCCCGTCTAAGCCCCTGGCACTAAGTGAGTCCCAGTCAATATTGGGGAAGTTGAAGTCTCCCATCACCACAACCCTGTTGTTTTTACTCTTTTCCAAAATCTGTCTACCTATCTGCTCCTCTATCTCCCGCTGGCTGTTGGGAGGCCTGTAGTATACCCCCAACATTGTGACTGCACCCTTCTTATTCCTGATCTCTACCCATATAGCCTCACTGCCCTCTGAGGTGTCCTCTCGCTGTATAGCTGTGATACTCTCCTGAACAAGTAGCGCAACTCCGCCTCCCCTTTTACATCCCCCTCTATCCCGCCTGAAACATCTAAAACCTGGAACGTTTAGCTGCCAATCCTGCCCTTCCCTCAACCAGGTCTCTGTAATGGCAACAACATCATAGTTCCAAGTAGTAATCCAAGCTCTAAGTTCATCTGCCTTACCCGTAATGCTCCTTGCATTAAAACATATGCACTTCAGGCCACCAGACCCGCTGTGTTCAGCAACTTCTCCCCGTCTGCTCTGCCTCAGAGCCACACTGTCCATATTCCCTAGTTCTCCCTCAACGCTCTCACCTTCTGACCTATTGCTCCCGTGCCCACCCCCCTGCCATACTAGTTTAAACCCTCCCGTGTGACACTAGCAAATCTCGCGGCCAGGATATTTATGCCTCTCCGGTTTAGATGCAACCCGAAATATCAGTGAAAGGGAGTATGGACATTCCGAGTAACTACAGAGCCGTCAGTTTAATATCAGTGAACGGAGTAAGGACATTCCGAGTAACTACAGAGCGGTCAGTTTAATAACAGTGAAAGGGAGTAAGGACATTCCGAGTAACTACAGAGCGGTCAGTTTAATATCAGTGAACGGAGTAAGGACATTCTGAGTAACTACAGAGCGGTCAGTTTAATATCAGTGAAAGGGAGTAAGGACATTCCGAGTAACTACAGAGCGGTCAGTTTAATATCAGTGAACGGAGTAAGGACATTCCGAGTAACTACAGAGCGGTCAGTTTAATATCAGTGAACGGAGTAAGGACAATCTGAGTAACTACAGAGCGGTCAGTTTAATATCAGTGAAAGGGAGTAAGGACATTCCGAGTAATTACAGAGCGGTCAGTTTATTTTCAGTGAACGGAGTAAGGACATTCCGAGTAATTACAGAGCGGTCAGTTTAATATCAGTGAAAGGGAGTAAGGACATTCCGAGTAACTACAGAACGGTCAGTTTAATATCAGTGAACGGAGTAAGGACATTCCGAGTAACTACAGAACGGTCAGTTTAATATCAGTGAACGGAGTAAGGACATTCCGAGTAACTACAGAGCGGTCAGTTTAATATCAGTGAAAGGGAGTAAGGACATTCCGAGTAACTACAGAACGGTCAGTTTAATATCAGTGAACGGAGTAAGGACATTCAGAGTAACTACAGAGCGGTCAGTTTAATATCAGTGAACGGAGTAAGGACATTCCGAGTAACTACAGAGCGGTCAGTTTAATATCAGTGAACGGAGTAAGGACATTCCGAGTAACTACAGAGCGGTCAGTTTAATATCAGTGAACGGAGTAAGGACATTCCGAGTAACTACAGAGCGGTCAGTTTAATATCAGTGAAAGGGAGTAAGGACATTCCGAGTAACTACAGAACGGTCAGTTTAATATCAGTGAACGGAGTAAGGACATTCCGAGTAACTACAGAGCGGTCAGTTTAATATTAGTGAAAGGGAGTAAGGACATTCCGAGTAACGACAGAGCCGTCAGTTTAATATCAGTGAAAGGGAGTAAGGACATTGCGAGTAACTACAGAGCGGTCAGTTTAATATTAGTGAAAGGGAGTAAGGACATTCCGAGTAACTACAGAGCGGTCAGTTTAATATCAGTGAACAGAGTAAGGACATTCCGAGTAACTACAGAGCGGTCAGTTTAATATCAGTGAAAGGGAGTATGGACATTCCGAGTAACTACAGAGCCGTCAGTTTAATATCAGTGAACGGAGTAAGGACATTCCGAGTAACTACAGAGCGGTCAGTTTAATAACAGTGAAAGGGAGTAAGGACATTCCGAGTAACTACAGAGCGGTCAGTTTAATATCAGTGAACGGAGTAAGGACATTCCGAGTAACTACAGAGCGGTCAGTTTAATATCAGTGAACGGAGTAAGGACATTCTGAGTAACTACAGAGCGGTCAGTTTAATATCAGTTAACGGAGTAAGGACATTCCGAGTAACTACAGAGCGGTCAGTTTAATATCAGTGAAAGGGAGTAAGGACATTCCGAGTAATTACAGAGCGGTCAGTTTATTTTCAGTGAACGGAGTAAGGACATTCCGAGTAACTACAGAGCGGTCAGTTTAATATCAGTGAAAGGGAGTATGGACATTCCGAGTAACTACAGAGCGGTCAGTTTAATATCAGTGAACGGAGTAAGGACATTCCGAGTAACTACAGAGCGGTCAGTTTAATATCAGTGAACGGAGTAAGGACAATCTGAGTAACTACAGAGCGGTCAGTTTAATATCAGTGAAAGGGAGTAAGGACATTCCGAGTAATTACAGAGCGGTCAGTTTATTTTCAGTGAACGGAGTAAGGACATTCCGAGTAACTACAGAGCGGTCAGTTTAATATCAGTGAAAGGGAGTAAGGACATTCCGAGTAATTACAGAGCGGTGAGTTTATTTTCAGTGAACGGAGTAAGGACATTCCGAGTAACTACAGAGCGGTCAGTTTAATATCAGTGAAAGGAGTAAGGGCATTCCGAGTAACTACAGAGCGGTCAGTTTAATATCAGTGAAAGGGAGTAAGGACATTCCGAGTAACTACAGAGCGGTCAGTTTAATATCAGTGAACGGAGTAAGGGCATTCCGAGTAACTACAGATCGGTCAGTTTAATATCAGTGAAAGGGAGTAAGGACATTCCGAGTAACTACAGAGCGGTCAGTTTAATATCAGTGAACGGGAGTAAGGATATTCCGAGTAACTACAGAGCGGTCAGTTTAATATCAGTGAACGGAGTAAGAACATTCCGAGGAACTACAGAGCGGTCAGTTTAATATCAGTGAACGGAGTAAGGACATTCCGAGGAACTACAGAGCGGTCAGTTTAATATCAGTGAACGGACTAAGGACATTCCGAGTAACTACAGAGCGGTCAGTTTAATATCAGTGAACGGAGTAAGGACATTCCGAGTAACTACAGGGCGGTCAGTTTAATATCAGTGAAAGGGAGTAAGGACATTCCGAGTAACTACAGAGCGGTCAGTTTAATATCAGTGAACGGAGTAAGGACATTCCGAGTAACTACAGAGAGGTCAGTTTAATATCAGTGAAAGGGAGTTAGGACATTCCGAGGAACTACAGAGCGGTCAGTTTAATATCAGTGAACGGAGTATGGACATTCCGAGTAACTACAGAGAGGTCAGTTTAATATCAGTGAACGGAGTAAGGACATTCCGAGTAACTACAGAGCGGTCAGTTTAATATCAGTGAACGGAGTAAGGACATGGCGAGTAACTACAGAGCGGTCAGTTTAATATCAGTGAACGGAGTAAGGACATTCCGAGTAACTACAGAGCGGTCAGTTTAATATCAGAGAAAGGGAGTAAGGACATTCCGAGTAACTACAGAGCGGTCAGTTTAATATCAGTGAACGGAGTATGGACATTCCGAGTAACTACATAGCGGTCAGTTTAATATCAGTGAACGGAGTAAGGACATTCCGAGTAACTACAGAGCGGCCAGTTTAATATCAGTGAACGGAGTAAGGACATTCCGAGTAACTACAGAGCGGTCAGTTTAATATCAGTGAACGGAGTAAGGACATTCCGAGTAACTACAGAGCGGTCAGTTTAATATCAGTGAACGGAGTAAGGACATTCCGAGTAACTACAGAGCGGTCAGTTTAATATCAGTGAACGGGAGTAAGGACATTCCGAGTAACTACAGAGCGGTCAGTTTTTAATATCAGTGAACGGAGTAAGGACATTCCGAGTAACTACCGAGCGGTCAGTTTAATATCAGTGAACGGAGTAAGGACATTCCGAGTAACTACAGAGCGGCCAGTTTAATATCAGTGAAAGGGAGTAAGGACATTCCGAGTGACTACAGAGCGGTCAGTTTAATATCAGTGAACGGAGTAAGGACATTCCGAGTAACTACAGAGCGGCCAGTTTAATATCAGTGAACGGAGTAAGGACATTCCGAATAACTACAGAGCGGCCAGTTTAATATCAGTGAAAGGGAGTAAGGACATTCCGAGTAACTACAGAGCCGTCAGTTTAATATCAGTGAACGGAGTAAGGACATTCCGAGTGACTACAGAGCGGTCAGTTTAATATCAGTGAACGGAGTAAGGACATTACGAGTAACTACAGAGCGGTCAGTTTAATATCAGCGAAAGGGAGTAAGGACATTCCGAGTAACTACAGAGCGGTCAGTTTAATATCAGTGAACGGAGTAAGGACATTCCGAGTAACTACAGAGCGGTCAGTTTAATATCAGTGAACGGAGTAAGGACATTCCGCGTAACTACAGAGCGGTCAGTTTTTAATATCAGTGAACGGAGTAAGGACATTCCGAGTAACTACCGAGCGGTCAGTTTAATATCAGTGAACGGAGTAAGGACATTCCGAGTAACTACAGAGCGGTCAGTTTAATATCAGTGAAAGGGAGTAAGGACATTCCGAGTAACTACAGAGCGGTCAGTTTAATATCAGTGAACGGAGTAAGGACATTCCGAATAACTACAGAGCGGCCAGTTTAATATCAGTGAAAGGGAGTAAGGACATTCCGAGTAACTACAGAGCCGTCAGTTTAATATCAGTGAACGGAGTAAGGACATTCCGAGTGACTACAGAGCGGTCAGTTTAATATCAGTGAACGGAGTAAGGACATTCCGAGTAACTACAGAGCGGTCAGTTTAATATCAGCGAAAGGGAGTAAGGACATTCCGAGTAACTACAGAGCGGTCAGTTTAATATCAGTGAACGGAGTAAGGACATTCCGAGTAACTACAGAGCGGTCAGTTTAATATCAGTGAACGGAGTAAGGACATTCCGCGTAACTACAGAGCGGTCAGTTTTTAATATCAGTGAACGGAGTAAGGACATTCCGAGTAACTACCGAGCGGTCAGTTTAATATCAGTGAACGGAGTAAGGACATTCCGAGTAACTACAGAGCGGTCAGTTTAATATCAGTGAAAGGGAGTAAGGACATTCCGAGTAACTACAGAGCGGTCAGTTTAATATCAGTGAACGGAGTAAGGACATTCCGAGATAACTACAGAGCGGTCAGTTTAATATCAGTGAAAGGGAGTAAGGACATTCCGAGTAACTACAGAGCGGTCAGTTTAATATCAGTGAAAGGGAGTAAGGACATTCCGAGTAACTACAGAGCGGCCAGTTTAATATCAGCGAAAGGGAGTAAGGACATTCCGAGTAACTACAGAGCGGTCAGTTTAATATCAGTGAAAGGGAGTAAGGACATTCCGAGTAACTACAGAGCGGTCAGTTTAATATCAGTGAATGGAGTAAGGACATTCCGAGTAACTACAGAGCGGTCAGTTTAATATCAGTGAACGGAGTAAGGACATTCCGAGTAACTACAGAGCGGTCAGTTTAATATCAGTGAACGGAGTCAGGACATGGCGAGTAACTACAGAGCGGTCAGTTTAATATCAGTGAACGGAGTAAGGACATTCCGAGTAACTACAGAGCGGTCAGTTTAATATCAGTGAACGGAGTCAGGACATGGCGAGTAACTACAGAGCGGTCAGTTTAATATCAGTGAAAGGGAGTAAGGACATTCCGAGTAACTACAGAGCGGTCAGTTTAATATCAGTGAAAGGGAGTAAGGACATTCCGAGTAACTACAGAGCGGCCAGTTTAATATCAGCGAAAGGGAGTAAGGACATTCCGAGTAACTACAGAGCGGTCAGTTTAATATCAGTGAACGGAGTAAGGACATTCCGAGTAACTACAGAGCGGTCAGTTTAATATCAGTGAACGGAGTCAGGACATTCCGAGATAACTACAGAGCGGTCAGTTTAATATCTGTGAAAGGGAGTAAGGACATTCCGAGTAACTACAGAGCGGTCAGTTTAATATCAGTGAACGGAGTAAGGACATTCCGAGATAACTACAGAGCGGTCAGTTTAATATCAGTGAAAGGGAGTAAGGACATTCCGAGTAACTACAGAGCGGTCAGTTTAATATCAGTGAATGGAGTATGGACATTCTGAGTGACTACAGAGCGGTCAGTTTAATATCAGTGAACGGAGTAAGGACATTCCGAGTAACTACAGAGCGGTCAGTTTAATATCAGTGAACGGAGTAAGGACATTCCGAGTAACTACAGAGCGGTCAGTTTAATATCAGTGAACGGAGTCAGGACATGGCGAGTAACTACAGAGCGGTCAGTTTAATATCAGTGAACGGAGTCAGGACATGGCGAGTAACTACAGAGAGGTCAGTTTAATATCAGCGAAAGGGAGTAAGGACATTCCGAGTAACTACAGAGCGGTCAGTTTACTATCAATGAACGGAGTAAGGACATTCCGAGTAACTACAGAGCGGTCAGTTTAATATCAGCGAAAGGGAGTAAGGACATTCCGAGTAACTACAGAGCGGTCAGTTTAATATCAGCGAAAGGGAGTAAGGACATTCCGAGTAACTACAGAGCGGTCAGTTTACTATCAATGAACGGAGTAAGGACATTCCGAGTAACTACAGAGCGGTCAGTTTAATATCAGTGAACGGAGTAAGGACATTCCGAGTAACTACAGAGCGGTCAGTTTAATATCAGTGAACGGAGTCAGGACATTCCGAGTAACTACAGAGCGGTCAGTTTAATATCAGTGAACGGAGTCAGGACATGGCGAGTAACTACAGAGCGGTCAGTTTAATATCAGTGAACGGAGTCAGGACATGGCGAGTAACTACAGAGAGGTCAGTTTAATATCAGCGAAAGGGAGTAAGGACATTCCGAGTAACTACAGAGCGGTCAGTTTACTATCAATGAACGGAGTAAGGACATTCCGAGTAACTACAGAGCGGTCAGTTTAATATCAGCGAAAGGGAGTAAGGACATTCCGAGTAACTACAGAGCGGTCAGTTTAATATCAGCGAAAGGGAGTAAGGACATTCCGAGTAACTACAGAGCGGTCAGTTTAATATCAGTGAACGGAGTAAGGACATTCCGAGTAACTACAGAGCGGTCAGTTTAATATCAGTGAACGGAGTCAGGACATGGCGAGTAACTACAGAGCGGTCAGTTTAATATCAGTGAACGGAGTCAGGACATGGCGAGTAACTACAGAGAGGTCAGTTTAATATCAGCGAAAGGGAGTAAGGACATTCCGAGTAACTACAGAGCGGTCAGTTTACTATCAATGAACGGAGTAAGGACATTCCGAGTAACTACAGAGCGGTCAGTTTAATATCAGCGAAAGGGAGTAAGGACATTCCGAGTAACTACAGAGCGGTCAGTTTAATATCAGTGAACGGAGTAAGGACATTCCGAGTAACTACAGAGCGGTCAGTTTAATATCAGTGAACGGAGTAAGGACATTCCGAGTAACTACAGAGAGGTCAGTTTAATATCAGTGAAAGGGAGTAAGGACATTCCGAGTAACTACAGAGAGGTCAGTTTAATATCAGTGAAAGGGAGTAAGGACATTCCGAGTAACTACAGAACGGTCAGTTTAATATCAGTGAACGGAGTAAGGACATTCCGAGTAACTACAGAGCGGTCAGTTTAATATCAGTGAACGGAGGAAGGACATTCCGAGTAACTACAGAGCGGTCAGTTTAATATCAGAGAAAGGGAGTAAGGACATTCCGAGTAACTACTGAGCGGTCAGTTTAATATCAGTGAACGGAGTAAGGACATTCCGAGTAACTACAGAGCGGTCAGTTTAATATCAGTGAAAGGGAGTAAGGACATTCCGAGTAACTACAGAGAGGTCAGTTTAATATCAGTGAAAGGGAGTAAGGACATTCCGAGTAACTACAGAGCGGTCAGTTTAATATCAGTGAAATGGAGTAAGGACATTCCGAGTAACTACAGAACGGTCAGTTTAATATCAGTGAACGGAGTAAGGACATTCAGAGTAACTACAGAGCGGTCAGTTTAATATCAGTGAACGGAGTAAGGACATTCCGAGTAACTACAGAGCGGTCAGTTTAATATCAGTGAACGGAGTAAGGACATTCCGAGTAACTACAGAGCAGTCAGTTTAATATCAGTGAACGGAGTAAGGACATTCCGAGTAACTACAGAGCGGTCAGTTTAATATCAGTGAAAGGGAGTAAGGACATTCCGAGTAACTACAGAGCGGTCAGTTTAATATCAGTGAACGGAGTAAGGACATTCCGAGTAACTACAGAGCGGTCAGTTTAATATCAGTGAACGGAGTCAGGACATTCCGAGTAACTACAGAGCGGTCAGTTTAATATCAGTGAATGGAGTAAGGACATTCCGAGTAACTACAGAGCGCTCAGTTTAATATCAGTGAACGGAGTAAGGACATTCCGAGTAACTACAGAGCGGTCAGTTTAATATCAGTGAACGGAGTCAGGACATGGCGAGTAACTACAGAGCGGTCAGTTTAATATCAGTGAACGGAGTAAGGACATTCCGAGTAACTACAGAGCGGTCAGTTTAATATCAGTGAACGGAGTCAGGACATGGCGAGTAACTACAGAGCGGTCAGTTTAATATCAGTGAAAGGGAGTAAGGACATTCCGAGTAACTACAGAGCGGTCAGTTTAATATCAGTGAAAGGGAGTAAGGACATTCCGAGTAACTACAGAGCGGCCAGTTTAATATCAGCGAAAGGGAGTAAGGACATTCCGAGTAACTACAGAGCGGTCAGTTTAATATCAGTGAACGGAGTAAGGACATTCCGAGTAACTACAGAGCGGTCAGTTTAATATCAGTGAACGGAGTCAGGACATTCCGAGATAACTACAGAGCGGTCAGTTTAATATCTGTGAAAGGGAGTAAGGACATTCCGAGTAACTACAGAGCGGTCAGTTTAATATCAGTGAACGGAGTAAGGACATTCCGAGATAACTACAGAGCGGTCAGTTTAATATCAGTGAAAGGGAGTAAGGACATTCCGAGTAACTACAGAGCGGTCAGTTTAATATCAGTGAATGGAGTATGGACATTCTGAGTGACTACAGAGCGGTCAGTTTAATATCAGTGAACGGAGTAAGGACATTCCGAGTAACTACAGAGCGGTCAGTTTAATATCAGTGAACGGAGTAAGGACATTCCGAGTAACTACAGAGCGGTCAGTTTAATATCAGTGAACGGAGTCAGGACATGGCGAGTAACTACAGAGCGGTCAGTTTAATATCAGTGAACGGAGTCAGGACATGGCGAGTAACTACAGAGAGGTCAGTTTAATATCAGCGAAAGGGAGTCAGGACATTCCGAGTAACTACAGAGCGGTCAGTTTACTATCAATGAACGGAGTAAGGACATTCCGAGTAACTACAGAGCGGTCAGTTTAATATCAGCGAAAGGGAGTAAGGACATTCCGAGTAACTACAGAGCGGTCAGTTTAATATCAGCGAAAGGGAGTAAGGACATTCCGAGTAACTACAGAGCGGTCAGTTTACTATCAATGAACGGAGTAAGGACATTCCGAGTAACTACAGAGCGGTCAGTTTAATATCAGTGAACGGAGTAAGGACATTCCGAGTAACTACAGAGCGGTCAGTTTAATATCAGTGAACGGAGTCAGGACATTCCGAGTAACTACAGAGCGGTCAGTTTAATATCAGTGAACGGAGTCAGGACATGGCGAGTAACTACAGAGCGGTCAGTTTAATATCAGTGAACGGAGTCAGGACATGGCGAGTAACTACAGAGAGGTCAGTTTAATATCAGCGAAAGGGAGTAAGGACATTCCGAGTAACTACAGAGCGGTCAGTTTACTATCAATGAACGGAGTAAGGACATTCCGAGTAACTACAGAGCGGTCAGTTTAATATCAGCGAAAGGGAGTAAGGACATTCCGAGTAACTACAGAGCGGTCAGTTTAATATCAGCGAAAGGGAGTAAGGACATTCCGAGTAACTACAGAGCGGTCAGTTTAATATCAGTGAACGGAGTAAGGACATTCCGAGTAACTACAGAGCGGTCAGTTTAATATCAGTGAACGGAGTCAGGACATGGCGAGTAACTACAGAGCGGTCAGTTTAATATCAGTGAACGGAGTCAGGACATGGCGAGTAACTACAGAGAGGTCAGTTTAATATCAGCGAAAGGGAGTAAGGACATTCCGAGATAACTACAGAGCGGTCAGTTTAATATCAGTGAAAGGGAGTAAGGACATTCCGAGTAACTACAGAGCGGTCAGTTTAATATCAGTGAAAGGGAGTAAGGACATTCCGAGTAACTACAGAGCGGCCAGTTTAATATCAGCGAAAGGGAGTAAGGACATTCCGAGTAACTACAGAGCGGTCAGTTTAATATCAGTGAAAGGGAGTAAGGACATTCCGAGTAACTACAGAGCGGTCAGTTTAATATCAGTGAATGGAGTAAGGACATTCCGAGTAACTACAGAGCGGTCAGTTTAATATCAGTGAACGGAGTAAGGACATTCCGAGTAACTACAGAGCGGTCAGTTTAATATCAGTGAACGGAGTCAGGACATGGCGAGTAACTACAGAGCGGTCAGTTTAATATCAGTGAACGGAGTAAGGACATTCCGAGTAACTACAGAGCGGTCAGTTTAATATCAGTGAACGGAGTCAGGACATGGCGAGTAACTACAGAGCGGTCAGTTTAATATCAGTGAAAGGGAGTAAGGACATTCCGAGTAACTACAGAGCGGTCAGTTTAATATCAGTGAAAGGGAGTAAGGACATTCCGAGTAACTACAGAGCGGCCAGTTTAATATCAGCGAAAGGGAGTAAGGACATTCCGAGTAACTACAGAGCGGTCAGTTTAATATCAGTGAACGGAGTAAGGACATTCCGAGTAACTACAGAGCGGTCAGTTTAATATCAGTGAACGGAGTCAGGACATTCCGAGATAACTACAGAGCGGTCAGTTTAATATCTGTGAAAGGGAGTAAGGACATTCCGAGTAACTACAGAGCGGTCAGTTTAATATCAGTGAACGGAGTAAGGACATTCCGAGATAACTACAGAGCGGTCAGTTTAATATCAGTGAAAGGGAGTAAGGACATTCCAAGTAACTACAGAGCGGTCAGTTTAATATCAGTGAATGGAGTATGGACATTCTGAGTGACTACAGAGCGGTCAGTTTAATATCAGTGAATGGAGTAAGGACATTCCGAGTAACTACAGAGCGGTCAGTTTAATATCAGTGAAAGGGAGTAAGGACATTCCGAGTAACTACAGAGCGGTCAGTTTAATATCAGTGAAAGGGAGTAAGGACATTCCGAGTAACTACAGAGCGGTCAGTTTAATATCAGTGAAAGGGAGTAAGGACATTCCGAGTAACTACAGAGCGGTCAGTTTAATATCAGTGAACGGAGTAAGGACATTCCGAGTAACTACAGAGCGGTCAGTTTAATATCAGTGAAAGGGAGTAAGGACATTCCGAGTAACTACAGAGAGGTCAGTTTAATATCAGTGAAAGGGAGTAAGGACATTCCGAGTAACTACAGAGCGGTCAGTTTAATATCAGTGAAATGGAGTAAGGACATTCCGAGTAACTACAGAACGGTCAGTTTAATATCAGTGAACGGAGTAAGGACATTCAGAGTAACTACAGAGCGGTCAGTTTAATATCAGTGAACGGAGTAAGGACATTCCGAGTAACTACAGAGCGGTCAGTTTAATATCAGTGAACGGAGTAAGGACATTCCGAGTAACTACAGAGCGGTCAGTTTAATATCAGTGAACGGAGTAAGGACATTCCGAGTAACTACAGAGCGGTCAGTTTAATATCAGTGAAAGGGAGTAAGGACATTCCGAGTAACTACAGAGCGGTCAGTTTAATATCAGTGAACGGAGTAAGGACATTCCGAGTAACTACAGAGCGGTCAGTTTAATATCAGTGAACGGAGTAAGGACATTCCGAGTAACTACAGAGCGGTCAGTTTAATATCAGTGACCGGAGTAAGGACATTCCGAGTAACTACAGAGCGGTCAGTTTAATATCAGTGAACGGAGTAAGGACATTCCGAGTAACTACAGAGCGGTCAGTTTAATATCAGTGAACGGAGTAAGGACATTCCGAGTAACTACAGAGCGGTCAGTTTAATATCAGTGAAAGGGAGTAAGGACATTCCGAGTAACTACAGAGAGGTCAGTTTAATATCAGTGAAAGGGAGTAAGGACATTCCGAGTAACTACAGAGCGGTCAGTTTAATATCAGTGAAAGGGAGTAAGGACATTCCGAGTAACTACAGAACGGTCAGTTTAATATCAGTGAACGGAGTAAGGACATTCAGAGTAACTACAGAGCGGTCAGTTTAATATCAGTGAACGGAGTAAGGACATTCCGAGTAACTACAGAGCGGTCAGTTTAATATCAGTTAACGGAGTAAGGACATTCCGAGATAACTACAGAGCGGTCAGTTTAATATCAGTGAAAGGGAGTAAGGACATTCCGAGTAACTACAGAGCGGTCAGTTTAATATCAGCGAAAGGGAGTAAGGACATTCCGAGTAACTACAGAGCGGTCAGTTTAATAACAGTGATCGGAGTAAGGACATTCAGAGTAACTACAGAGCGGTCAGTTTAATATCAGTGAATGGAGTAAGGACATTCCGAGTAACTACAGAGCGGTCAGTTTAATATCAGTGAACGGAGTAAGGGCATTCCGAGTAACTACAGAGCGGTCAGTTTAATATCAGTGAACGGAGTAAGGACATTCCGAGTAACTACAGAGCGGTCAGTTTAATATCAGTGAACGGAGTAAGGACATTCCGAGTAACTACAGAGCGGTCAGTTTAATATCAGTGAACGGAGTAAGGACATTCCGAGTAACTACAGAGCGGTCAGTTTAATATCAGTGAACGGAGTAAGGACATTCCGAGTAACTACAGAGCGGTCAGTTTAATATCAGTGAACGGAGTAAGGACATTCCGCGTAACTACAGAGCGGTCAGTTTAATATCAGTGAAAGGGAGTAAGGACATTCCGAGTAACTGCAGAGCGGTCAGTTTAATATCAGTGAAAGGGAGTAAGGACATTCCGAGTAACTACAGAGCGGTCAGTTTAATATCAGTGAACGGGAGTAAGGACATTCCGAGTAACTACAGAGCGGTCAGTTTAATGTCAGTTAAAGGGAGTAAGGACATTCCGAGTAACTACAGAGCGGTCAGTTTAATATCAGTGAAAGGGAGTAAGGACATTCCGAGTAACTACAGAGCGGTCAGTTTAATATCAGTGAACGGAGTAAGGACATTCCGAGTAACTACAGAGCGGTCAGTTTAATATCAGTGAAAGGGAGTAAGGACATTCCGAGTAACTACAGAGCGGTCAGTTTAATATCAGTGAACGGAGTAAGGACATTCCGAGTAACTACAGTGCGGTCAGTTTAATATCAGTGAACGGAGTAAGGACATTCCGAGTAACTACAGAGCGGTCAGTTTAATATCAGTGAACAGAGTAAGGACATTCCGAGTAACTACAGAGCGGTCAGTTTAATATCAGTGAACGGAGTAAGGACATTCCGAGTAACTACAGAGCGGTCAGTTTAATATCAGTGAAAGGGAGTAAGGACATTCCGAGTAACTACAGAGCGGTCAGTTTAATATCAGTGAAAGGGAGTAAGGACATTCCGAGTAACTACAGAGCGGTCAGTTTAATATCAGTGAAAGGGAGTAAGGACATTCCGAGTAACTACAGAGCGGTCAGTTTAATATCAGTGAACGGAGTAAGGACATTCCGAGTAACTACAGAGCGGTCAGTTTAATATCAGTGAAAGGGAGTAAGGACATTCCGAGTAACTACAGAGAGGTCAGTTTAATATCAGTGAAAGGGAGTAAGGACATTCCGAGTAACTACAGAGCGGTCAGTTTAATATCAGTGAAATGGAGTAAGGACATTCCGAGTAACTACAGAACGGTCAGTTTAATATCAGTGAACGGAGTAAGGACATTCAGAGTAACTACAGAGCGGTCAGTTTAATATCAGTGAACGGAGTAAGGACATTCCGAGTAACTACAGAGCGGTCAGTTTAATATCAGTGAACGGAGTAAGGACATTCCGAGTAACTACAGAGCGGTCAGTTTAATATCAGTGAACGGAGTAAGGACATTCCGAGTAACTACAGAGCGGTCAGTTTAATATCAGTGAAAGGGAGTAAGGACATTCCGAGTAACTACAGAGCGGTCAGTTTAATATCAGTGAACGGAGTAAGGACATTCCGAGTAACTACAGAGCGGTCAGTTTAATATCAGTGAACGGAGTAAGGACATTCCGAGTAACTACAGAGCGGTCAGTTTAATATCAGTGACCGGAGTAAGGACATTCCGAGTAACTACAGAGCGTTCAGTTTAATATCAGTGAACGGAGGAAGGACATTCCGAGTAACTACAGAGCGGTCAGTTTAATATCAGTGAACGGAGTAAGGACATTCCGAGTAACTACAGAGCGGTCAGTTTAATATCAGTGAAAGGGAGTAAGGACATTCCGAGTAACTACAGAGAGGTCAGTTTAATATCAGTGAAAGGGAGTAAGGACATTCCGAGTAACTACAGAGCGGTCAGTTAAATATAAGTGAAAAGGAGTAAGGACATTCCGAGTAACTACAGAACGGTCAGTTTAATATCAGTGAACGGAGTAAGGACATTCAGAGTAACTACAGAGCGGTCAGTTTAATATCAGTGAACGGAGTAAGGACATTCCGAGTAACTACAGAGCGGTCAGTTTAATATCAGTGAACGGAGTAAGGACATTCCGAGATAACTACAGAGCGGTCAGTTTAATATCAGTGAAAGGGAGTAAGGACATTCCGAGTAACTACAGAGCGGTCTGTTTAATATCAGCGAAAGGGAGTAAGGACATTCCGAGTAACTACAGAGCGGTCAGTTTAATAACAGTGATCGGAGTAAGGACATTCAGAGTAACTACAGAGCGGTCAGTTTAATATCAGTGAACGGAGGAAGGACATTCCGAGTAACTACAGAGCGGTCAGTTTAATATCAGTGAACGGAGTAAGGGCATTCCGAGTAACTACAGAGCGGTCAGTTTAATATCAGTGAACGGAGTAAGGACATTCCGAGTAACTACAGAGCGGTCAGTTTAATATCAGTGAACGGAGTAAGGACATTCCGAGTAACTACAGAGCGGTCAGTTTAATATCAGTGAACGGAGTAAGGACATTCCGAGTAACTACAGAGCGGTCAGTTTAATATCAGTGAACGGAGTAAGGACATTCCGAGTAACTACAGAGCGGTCAGTTTAATATCAGTGAACGGAATAAGGACATTCCGCGTAACTACAGAGCGGTCAGTTTAATATCAGTGAAAGGGAGTAAGGACATTCCGAGTAACTGCAGAGCGGTCAGTTTAATATCAGTGAAAGGGAGTAAGGACATTCCGAGTAACTACAGAGCGGTCAGTTTAATATCAGTGAACGGGAGTAAGGACATTCCGAGTAACTACAGAGCGGTCAGTTTAATGTCAGTTAAAGGGAGTAAGGACATTCCGAGTAACTACAGAGCGGTCAGTTTAATATCAGTGAAAGGGAGTAAGGACATTCCGAGTAACTACAGAGCGGTCAGTTTAATATCAGTGAACGGAGTAAGGACATTCCGAGTAACTACAGAGCGGTCAGTTTAATATCAGCGAAAGGGAGTAAGGACATTCCGAGTAACTACAGAGCGGTCAGTTGAATATCAGTGAAAGGGAGTAAGGACATTCCGAGTAACTACAGAGCCGTCAGTTTAATATCAGTGAACGGAGTAAGGACATTCCGAGTAAGTACAGAGCCGTCAGTTTAATATCAGTGAAAGGGAGTAAGGACATTGCGAGTAACTACAGAGCGGTCAGTTTAATATTAGTGAAAGGGAGTAAGGACATTCCGAGTAACTACAGAGCGGTCAGTTTAATATCAGTGAACAGAGTAAGGACATTCCGAGTAACTACAGAGCGGTCAGTTTAATATCAACAAAGAACAAAGAACAAAGAAATGTACAGCACAGGAACAGGCCCTTCGGCCCTCCAAGCCCGTGCCGACCATACTGCCCGACTAAACTACAATCTTCTACACTTCCTGGGTCCGTATCCTTCTATTCCCATCCTATTCATATATTTGTCAAGATGCCCCTTAAATGTCCCTATCGTCCCTGCCTCCACTACCTCCTCCGGTAGTGAGTTCCAGGCACCCACTACCCTCTGCGTAAAAAACTTGCCTCGTACATCTACTCTAAACTTTGCCCCTCTCACCTTAAACCTATGCCCCCTAGTAATTGACCCCTCTACCCTGGGGAAAAGCCTCTGACTATCCACTCTGTCTATGCCCCTCATAATTTTGTATACCTCTATCAGGTCGCCCCTCAACCTCCTTCGTTCCAGTGAGAACAAACCAAGTTTATTCAATCGCTCCTCATAGCTTATGCCCTCCATACCAGGCAACATTCTGGTAAATCTCTTCTGCACCCTCTCTAAAGCCTCCACATCCTTCTGGTAGTGTGGCGACCAGAATTGAACACTATACTCCAAGTGTGGCCTAACTAAGGTTCTATACAGCTGCAACATGACTTGCCAATTCTTATACTCAATGCCCCGGCCAATGAAGGCAAGCATGCCGTATGCCTTCTTGACTACCTTCTCCACCTGTGTAGCCCCTTTCAGTGATCTGTGGACCTGTACTCCTAGATCTCTTTGACTTTCAATACTCTTGAGGGTTCTACCATTCACTGTATATTCCCTACCTGCATTAGCCCTTCCAAAGTGCATTACCTCACATTTGTCCAGGTTAAACTCCATCTGCCATCTCTCCGCCCAAGTCTCCAGACAATCTAAATCCTGCTGTATCCTCAGACAGTCCTCATCGCTATCCGCAATTCCACCAACCTTTGTGTCGTCTGCAAACTTACTAATCAGACCAGTTACATTTTCCTCCAAATCATTTATATATACTACAAAGAGCAAAGGTCCCAGCACTGATCCCTGTGGAACACCACTGGTCACAGCCCTCCAATTAGAAAAGCATCCCTCCATTGCTACCCTCTGCCTTCTATGGCCTAGCCAGTTCTGTATCCACCTTGCCAGTTCACCCCTGATCCCGTGTGACTTCACCTTTTGTACTAGTCTACCATGAGGGACCTTGTCAAAGGCCTTACTGAAGTCCATATAGACAACATCTACTGCCCTACCTGCATCAATCATCTTAGTGACCTCCTCGAAAAACTCTATCAAGTTAGTGAGACACGACCTCCCCTTCACAAAACCGTGCTGCCTCTCACTAATACGTCCATTTGCTTCCAAATGGGAGTAGATCCTGTCTCGAAGAATTCTCTCCAGTAATTTCCCTACCACTGAAGTAAGGCTCACCGGCCTGTAGTTCCCGGGATTATCCCTGCCACCCTTCTTAAACAGAGGAACAACATTGGCTATTCTCCAGTCCTCCGGGACATCCCCTGAAGACAGCGAGGATCCAAAGATTTCTGTCAAGGCCTCAGCAATTTCCTCTCCAGCCTCCTTCAGTATTCTGGGGTAGATCCCATCCGGCCCTGGGGACTTATCTACCTTAATATTTTTTAAGACACCCAACACCTCGTCTTTTTGGATCACAATGTGACCCAGGCTATCTACACCCCCTTCTCCAGACTCAACATCTACCAATTCCTTCTCTTTGGTGAATACTGATGCAAAGTATTCATTTAGTACCTCGCCCATTTCCTCTGGCTCCACACATAGATTCCCTTGCCTATCCTTCAGTGGGCCAACCCTTTCCCTGGCTACCCTCTTGCTTTTTATGTAAGTGTAAAAAGCCTTGGGATTTTCCTTAACCCTATTTGCCAATGACTTTTCATGACCCCTTCTAGCCCTCCTGACTCCCTGCTTAAGTTCCTTCCTACTTTCCTTATATGCCACACAGGCTTCGTCTGTTCCCAGCCTTTTAGCCCTGACAAATGCCTCCTTTTTCTTTTTGACGAGGCCTACAATATCATTCGTCATCCAAGGTTCCCGAAAATTGCCGTATTTGTCTTTCTTCCTCACAGGAACATGCCTGTCCTGTATTCCTATCAACTGACACTTGAAAGCCTCCCACATGTCAGATGTTGATTTGCCCTCAAACATCCGCCCCCAATCTATGCTCTTCAGTTCCCGCCTAATATTGTTATAATTAGCCTTCCCCCAATTTAGCACATTCATCCTCGGACCACTCTTATCCTTGTCCACCAGTACTTTAAAACTTACTGAATTGTGGTCACTGTTACCGAAATGCTCCCCTACTGAAACATCTACCACCTGGCCGGGCTCATTCCCCAATACCAGGTCCAGTACCGCCTCTTCCCTAGTTGGACTGTTTACATATTGTTTTAAGAAGCCCTCCTGGATGCTCCTTACAAACTCTGCCCCGTCTAAGCCCCTGGCACTAAGTGAGTCCCAGTCAATATTGGGGAAGTTGAAGTCTCCCATCACCACAACCCTGTTGTTTTTACTCTTTTCCAAAATCTGTCTACCTATCTGCTCCTCTATCTCCCGCTGGCTGTTGGGAGGCCTGTAGTATACCCCCAACATTGTGACTGCACCCTTCTTATTCCTGATCTCTACCCATATAGCCTCACTGCCCTCTGAGGTGTCCTCTCGCTGTATAGCTGTGATACTCTCCTGAACAAGTAGCGCAACTCCGCCTCCCCTTTTACATCCCCCTCTATCCCGCCTGAAACATCTAAAACCTGGAACGTTTAGCTGCCAATCCTGCCCTTCCCTCAACCAGGTCTCTGTAATGGCAACAACATCATAGTTCCAAGTAGTAATCCAAGCTCTAAGTTCATCTGCCTTACCCGTAATGCTCCTTGCATTAAAACATATGCACTTCAGGCCACCAGACCCGCTGTGTTCAGCAACTTCTCCCCGTCTGCTCTGCCTCAGAGCCACACTGTCCATATTCCCTAGTTCTCCCTCAACGCTCTCACCTTCTGACCTATTGCTCCCGTGCCCACCCCCCTGCCATACTAGTTTAAACCCTCCCGTGTGACACTAGCAAATCTCGCGGCCAGGATATTTATGCCTCTCCGGTTGAGATGCAACCCGAAATATCAGTGAAAGGGAGTATGGACATTCCGAGTAACTACAGAGCCGTCAGTTTAATATCAGTGAACGGAGTAAGGACATTCCGAGTAACTACAGAGCGGTCAGTTTAATAACAGTGAAAGGGAGTAAGGACATTCCGAGTAACTACAGAGCGGTCAGTTTAATATCAGTGAACGGAGTAAGGACATTCTGAGTAACTACAGAGCGGTCAGTTTAATATCAGTGAAAGGGAGTAAGGACATTCCGAGTAACTACAGAGCGGTCAGTTTAATATCAGTGAACGGAGTAAGGACATTCCGAGTAACTACAGAGCGGTCAGTTTAATATCAGTGAACGGAGTAAGGACAATCTGAGTAACTACAGAGCGGTCAGTTTAATATCAGTGAAAGGGAGTAAGGACATTCCGAGTAATTACAGAGCGGTCAGTTTATTTTCAGTGAACGGAGTAAGGACATTCCGAGTAATTACAGAGCGGTCAGTTTAATATCAGTGAAAGGGAGTAAGGACATTCCGAGTAACTACAGAACGGTCAGTTTAATATCAGTGAACGGAGTAAGGACATTCCGAGTAACTACAGAACGGTCAGTTTAATATCAGTGAACGGAGTAAGGACATTCCGAGTAACTACAGAGCGGTCAGTTTAATATCAGTGAAAGGGAGTAAGGACATTCCGAGTAACTACAGAACGGTCAGTTTAATATCAGTGAACGGAGTAAGGACATTCAGAGTAACTACAGAGCGGTCAGTTTAATATCAGTGAACGGAGTAAGGACATTCCGAGTAACTACAGAGCGGTCAGTTTAATATCAGTGAACGGAGTAAGGACATTCCGAGTAACTACAGAGCGGTCAGTTTAATATCAGTGAACGGAGTAAGGACATTCCGAGTAACTACAGAGCGGTCAGTTTAATATCAGTGAAAGGGAGTAAGGACATTCCGAGTAACTACAGAACGGTCAGTTTAATATCAGTGAACGGAGTAAGGACATTCCGAGTAACTACAGAGCGGTCAGTTTAATATTAGTGAAAGGGAGTAAGGACATTCCGAGTAACGACAGAGCCGTCAGTTTAATATCAGTGAAAGGGAGTAAGGACATTGCGAGTAACTACAGAGCGGTCAGTTTAATATTAGTGAAAGGGAGTAAGGACATTCCGAGTAACTACAGAGCGGTCAGTTTAATATCAGTGAACAGAGTAAGGACATTCCGAGTAACTACAGAGCGGTCAGTTTAATATCAGTGAAAGGGAGTATGGACATTCCGAGTAACTACAGAGCCGTCAGTTTAATATCAGTGAACGGAGTAAGGACATTCCGAGTAACTACAGAGCGGTCAGTTTAATAACAGTGAAAGGGAGTAAGGACATTCCGAGTAACTACAGAGCGGTCAGTTTAATATCAGTGAACGGAGTAAGGACATTCCGAGTAACTACAGAGCGGTCAGTTTAATATCAGTGAACGGAGTAAGGACATTCTGAGTAACTACAGAGCGGTCAGTTTAATATCAGTGAAAGGGAGTAAGGACATTCCGAGTAATTACAGAGCGGTCAGTTTATTTTCAGTGAACGGAGTAAGGACATTCCGAGTAACTACAGAGCGGTCAGTTTAATATCAGTGAAAGGGAGTATGGACATTCCGAGTAACTACAGAGCGGTCAGTTTAATATCAGTGAACGGAGTAAGGACATTCCGAGTAACTACAGAGCGGTCAGTTTAATATCAGTGAACGGAGTAAGGACAATCTGAGTAACTACAGAGCGGTCAGTTTAATATCAGTGAAAGGGAGTAAGGACATTCCGAGTAATTACAGAGCGGTCAGTTTATTTTCAGTGAACGGAGTAAGGACATTCCGAGTAACTACAGAGCGGTCAGTTTAATATCAGTGAAAGGGAGTAAGGACATTCCGAGTAATTACAGAGCGGTCAGTTTATTTTCAGTGAACGGAGTAAGGACATTCCGAGTAACTACAGAGCGGTCAGTTTAATATCAGTGAAAGGAGTAAGGGCATTCCGAGTAACTACAGAGCGGTCAGTTTAATATCAGTGAAAGGGAGTAAGGACATTCCGAGTAACTACAGAGCGGTCAGTTTAATATCAGTGAACGGAGTAAGGGCATTCCGAGTAACTACAGATCGGTCAGTTTAATATCAGTGAAAGGGAGTAAGGACATTCCGAGTAACTACAGAGCGGTCAGTTTAATATCAGTGAACGGAGTAAGAACATTCCGAGGAACTACAGAGCGGTCAGTTTAATATCAGTGAACGGAGTAAGGACATTCCGGGGAACTACAGAGCGGTCAGTTTAATATCAGTGAACGGACTAAGGACATTCCGAGTAACTACAGAGCGGTCAGTTTAATATCAGTGAACGGAGTATGGACATTCCGAGGAACTACAGAGCGGTCAGTTTAATATCAGTGAACGGAGTAAGGACATTCCGAGTAACTACAGAGCGGTCAGTTTAATATCAGTGAACGGAGTAAGGACATTCCGAGTAACTACAGAGCGGTCAGTTTAATATCAGTGAACGGGAGTAAGGATATTCCGAGTAACTACAGAGCGGTCAGTTTAATATCAGTGAACGGAGTAAGAACATTCCGAGGAACTACAGAGCGGTCAGTTTAATATCAGTGAACGGAGTAAGGACATTCCGAGGAACTACAGAGCGGTCAGTTTAATATCAGTGAACGGAGTAAGGACATTCCGAGTAACTACAGAGCGGTCAGTTTAATATCAGTGAACGGGAGTAAGGATATTCCGAGTAACTACAGAGCGGTCAGTTTAATATCAGTGAACGGAGTAAGAACATTCCGAGGAACTACAGAGCGGTCAGTTTAATATCAGTGAACGGAGTAAGGACATTCCGAGGAACTACAGAGCGGTCAGTTTAATATCAGTGAACGGACTAAGGACATTCCGAGTAACTACAGAGCGGTCAGTTTAATATCAGTGAACGGAGTAAGGACATTCCGAGTAACTACAGGGCGGTCAGTTTAATATCAGTGAAAGGGAGTAAGGACATTCCGAGTAACTACAGAGCGGTCAGTTTAATATCAGTGAACGGAGTAAGGACATTCCGAGTAACTACAGAGAGGTCAGTTTAATATCAGTGAAAGGGAGTTAGGACATTCCGAGGAACTACAGAGCGGTCAGTTTAATATCAGTGAACGGAGTATGGACATTCCGAGTAACTACAGAGAGGTCAGTTTAATATCAGTGAACGGAGTAAGGACATTCCGAGTAACTACAGAGCGGTCAGTTTAATATCAGTGAACGGAGTAAGGACATGGCGAGTAACTACAGAGCGGTCAGTTTAATATCAGTGAACGGAGTAAGGACATTCCGAGTAACTACAGAGCGGTCAGTTTAATATCAGAGAAAGGGAGTAAGGACATTCCGAGTAACTACAGAGCGGTCAGTTTAATATCAGTGAACGGAGTATGGACATTCCGAGTAACTACATAGCGGTCAGTTTAATATCAGTGAACGGAGTAAGGACATTCCGAGTAACTACAGAGCGGCCAGTTTAATATCAGTGAACGGAGTAAGGACATTCCGAGTAACTACAGAGCGGTCAGTTTAATATCAGTGAACGGAGTAAGGACATTCCGAGTAACTACAGAGCGGTCAGTTTAATATCAGTGAACGGAGTAAGGACATTCCGAGTAACTACAGAGCGGTCAGTTTAATATCAGTGAACGGGAGTAAGGACATTCCGAGTAACTACAGAGCGGTCAGTTTTTAATATCAGTGAACGGAGTAAGGACATTCCGAGTAACTACCGAGCGGTCAGTTTAATATCAGTGAACGGAGTAAGGACATTCCGAGTAACTACAGAGCGGCCAGTTTAATATCAGTGAAAGGGAGTAAGGACATTCCGAGTGACTACAGAGCGGTCAGTTTAATATCAGTGAACGGAGTAAGGACATTCCGAGTAACTACAGAGCGGCCAGTTTAATATCAGTGAACGGAGTAAGGACATTCCGAATAACTACAGAGCGGCCAGTTTAATATCAGTGAAAGGGAGTAAGGACATTCCGAGTAACTACAGAGCCGTCAGTTTAATATCAGTGAACGGAGTAAGGACATTCCGAGTGACTACAGAGCGGTCAGTTTAATATCAGTGAACGGAGTAAGGACATTACGAGTAACTACAGAGCGGTCAGTTTAATATCAGCGAAAGGGAGTAAGGACATTCCGAGTAAC
The DNA here is from genome assembly GCF_047496885.1 of Scyliorhinus torazame. Classification (NCBI taxonomy): domain Eukaryota; kingdom Metazoa; phylum Chordata; class Chondrichthyes; order Carcharhiniformes; family Scyliorhinidae; genus Scyliorhinus; species Scyliorhinus torazame. Next base: position 2,547,038 of record NC_092708.1, on the reverse strand, counting down.
TACAGAGCGGTCAGTTTAATATCAGTGAACGGAGTAAGGACATTCCGAGTAACTACAGAGCGGTCAGTTTAATATCAGTGAACGGAGTAAGGACATTCCGCGTAACTACAGAGCGGTCAGTTTTTAATATCAGTGAACGGAGTAAGGACATTCCGAGTAACTACCGAGCGGTCAGTTTAATATCAGTGAACGGAGTAAGGACATTCCGAGTAACTACAGAGCGGTCAGTTTAATATCAGTGAAAGGGAGTAAGGACATTCCGAGTAACTACAGAGCGGTCAGTTTAATATCAGTGAACGGAGTAAGGACATTCCGAATAACTACAGAGCGGCCAGTTTAATATCAGTGAAAGGGAGTAAGGACATTCCGAGTAACTACAGAGCCGTCAGTTTAATATCAGTGAACGGAGTAAGGACATTCCGAGTGACTACAGAGCGGTCAGTTTAATATCAGTGAACGGAGTAAGGACATTCCGAGTAACTACAGAGCGGTCAGTTTAATATCAGCGAAAGGGAGTAAGGACATTCCGAGTAACTACAGAGCGGTCAGTTTAATATCAGTGAACGGAGTAAGGACATTCCGAGTAACTACAGAGCGGTCAGTTTAATATCAGTGAACGGAGTAAGGACATTCCGCGTAACTACAGAGCGGTCAGTTTTTAATATCAGTGAACGGAGTAAGGACATTCCGAGTAACTACCGAGCGGTCAGTTTAATATCAGTGAACGGAGTAAGGACATTCCGAGTAACTACAGAGCGGTCAGTTTAATATCAGTGAAAGGGAGTAAGGACATTCCGAGTAACTACAGAGCGGTCAGTTTAATATCAGTGAACGGAGTAAGGACATTCCGAGATAACTACAGAGCGGTCAGTTTAATATCAGTGAAAGGGAGTAAGGACATTCCGAGTAACTACAGAGCGGTCAGTTTAATATCAGTGAAAGGGAGTAAGGACATTCCGAGTAACTACAGAGCGGCCAGTTTAATATCAGCGAAAGGGAGTAAGGACATTCCGAGTAACTACAGAGCGGTCAGTTTAATATCAGTGAAAGGGAGTAAGGACATTCCGAGTAACTACAGAGCGGTCAGTTTAATATCAGTGAATGGAGTAAGGACATTCCGAGTAACTACAGAGCGGTCAGTTTAATATCAGTGAACGGAGTAAGGACATTCCGAGTAACTACAGAGCGGTCAGTTTAATATCAGTGAACGGAGTCAGGACATGGCGAGTAACTACAGAGCGGTCAGTTTAATATCAGTGAACGGAGTAAGGACATTCCGAGTAACTACAGAGCGGTCAGTTTAATATCAGTGAACGGAGTCAGGACATGGCGAGTAACTACAGAGCGGTCAGTTTAATATCAGTGAAAGGGAGTAAGGACATTCCGAGTAACTACAGAGCGGTCAGTTTAATATCAGTGAAAGGGAGTAAGGACATTCCGAGTAACTACAGAGCGGCCAGTTTAATATCAGCGAAAGGGAGTAAGGACATTCCGAGTAACTACAGAGCGGTCAGTTTAATATCAGTGAACGGAGTAAGGACATTCCGAGTAACTACAGAGCGGTCAGTTTAATATCAGTGAACGGAGTCAGGACATTCCGAGATAACTACAGAGCGGTCAGTTTAATATCTGTGAAAGGGAGTAAGGACATTCCGAGTAACTACAGAGCGGTCAGTTTAATATCAGTGAACGGAGTAAGGACATTCCGAGATAACTACAGAGCGGTCAGTTTAATATCAGTGAAAGGGAGTAAGGACATTCCGAGTAACTACAGAGCGGTCAGTTTAATATCAGTGAATGGAGTATGGACATTCTGAGTGACTACAGAGCGGTCAGTTTAATATCAGTGAACGGAGTAAGGACATTCCGAGTAACTACAGAGCGGTCAGTTTAATATCAGTGAACGGAGTAAGGACATTCCGAGTAACTACAGAGCGGTCAGTTTAATATCAGTGAACGGAGTCAGGACATGGCGAGTAACTACAGAGCGGTCAGTTTAATATCAGTGAACGGAGTCAGGACATGGCGAGTAACTACAGAGAGGTCAGTTTAATATCAGCGAAAGGGAGTAAGGACATTCCGAGTAACTACAGAGCGGTCAGTTTACTATCAATGAACGGAGTAAGGACATTCCGAGTAACTACAGAGCGGTCAGTTTAATATCAGCGAAAGGGAGTAAGGACATTCCGAGTAACTACAGAGCGGTCAGTTTAATATCAGCGAAAGGGAGTAAGGACATTCCGAGTAACTACAGAGCGGTCAGTTTACTATCAATGAACGGAGTAAGGACATTCCGAGTAACTACAGAGCGGTCAGTTTAATATCAGTGAACGGAGTAAGGACATTCCGAGTAACTACAGAGCGGTCAGTTTAATATCAGTGAACGGAGTAAGGACATTCCGAGTAACTACAGAGCGGTCAGTTTAATATCAGTGAACGGAGTCAGGACATGGCGAGTAACTACAGAGCGGTCAGTTTAATATCAGTGAACGGAGTCAGGACATGGCGAGTAACTACAGAGAGGTCAGTTTAATATCAGCGAAAGGGAGTAAGGACATTCCGAGTAACTACAGAGCGGTCAGTTTACTATCAATGAACGGAGTAAGGACATTCCGAGTAACTACAGAGCGGTCAGTTTAATATCAGCGAAAGGGAGTAAGGACATTCCGAGTAACTACAGAGCGGTCAGTTTAATATCAGCGAAAGGGAGTAAGGACATTCCGAGTAACTACAGAGCGGTCAGTTTAATATCAGTGAACGGAGTAAGGACATTCCGAGTAACTACAGAGCGGTCAGTTTAATATCAGTGAACGGAGTCAGGACATGGCGAGTAACTACAGAGCGGTCAGTTTAATATCAGTGAACGGAGTCAGGACATGGCGAGTAACTACAGAGAGGTCAGTTTAATATCAGCGAAAGGGAGTAAGGACATTCCGAGTAACTACAGAGCGGTCAGTTTACTATCAATGAACGGAGTAAGGACATTCCGAGTAACTACAGAGCGGTCAGTTTAATATCAGCGAAAGGGAGTAAGGACATTCCGAGTAACTACAGAGCGGTCAGTTTAATATCAGTGAACGGAGTAAGGACATTCCGAGTAACTACAGAGCGGTCAGTTTAATATCAGTGAACGGAGTAAGGACATTCCGAGTAACTACAGAGAGGTCAGTTTAATATCAGTGAAAGGGAGTAAGGACATTCCGAGTAACTACAGAGAGGTCAGTTTAATATCAGTGAAAGGGAGTAAGGACATTCCGAGTAACTACAGAGCGGTCAGTTTAATATCAGTGAAAGGGAGTAAGGACATTCCGAGTAACTACAGAACGGTCAGTTTAATATCAGTGTACGGAGTAAGGACATTCCGAGTAACTACAGAGCGGTCAGTTTAATATCAGTGAACGGAGGAAGGACATTCCGAGTAACTACAGAGCGGTCAGTTTAATATCAGAGAAAGGGAGTAAGGACATTCCGAGTAACTACTGAGCGGTCAGTTTAATATCAGTGAACGGAGTAAGGACATTCCGAGTAACTACAGAGCGGTCAGTTTAATATCAGTGAAAGGGAGTAAGGACATTCCGAGTAACTACAGAGAGGTCAGTTTAATATCAGTGAAAGGGAGTAAGGACATTCCGAGTAACTACAGAGCGGTCAGTTTAATATCAGTGAAATGGAGTAAGGACATTCCGAGTAACTACAGAACGGTCAGTTTAATATCAGTGAACGGAGTAAGGACATTCAGAGTAACTACAGAGCGGTCAGTTTAATATCAGTGAACGGAGTAAGGACATTCCGAGTAACTACAGAGCGGTCAGTTTAATATCAGTGAACGGAGTAAGGACATTCCGAGTAACTACAGAGCAGTCAGTTTAATATCAGTGAACGGAGTAAGGACATTCCGAGTAACTACAGAGCGGTCAGTTTAATATCAGTGAAAGGGAGTAAGGACATTCCGAGTAACTACAGAGCGGTCAGTTTAATATCAGTGAACGGAGTAAGGACATTCCGAGTAACTACAGAGCGGTCAGTTTAATATCAGTGAACGGAGTCAGGACATTCCGAGTAACTACAGAGCGGTCAGTTTAATATCAGTGAATGGAGTAAGGACATTCCGAGTAACTACAGAGCGCTCAGTTTAATATCAGTGAACGGAGTAAGGACATTCCGAGTAACTACAGAGCGGTCAGTTTAATATCAGTGAACGGAGTCAGGACATGGCGAGTAACTACAGAGCGGTCAGTTTAATATCAGTGAACGGAGTAAGGACATTCCGAGTAACTACAGAGCGGTCAGTTTAATATCAGTGAACGGAGTCAGGACATGGCGAGTAACTACAGAGCGGTCAGTTTAATATCAGTGAAAGGGAGTAAGGACATTCCGAGTAACTACAGAGCGGTCAGTTTAATATCAGTGAAAGGGAGTAAGGACATTCCGAGTAACTACAGAGCGGCCAGTTTAATATCAGCGAAAGGGAGTAAGGACATTCCGAGTAACTACAGAGCGGTCAGTTTAATATCAGTGAACGGAGTAAGGACATTCCGAGTAACTACAGAGCGGTCAGTTTAATATCAGTGAACGGAGTCAGGACATTCCGAGATAACTACAGAGCGGTCAGTTTAATATCTGTGAAAGGGAGTAAGGACATTCCGAGTAACTACAGAGCGGTCAGTTTAATATCAGTGAACGGAGTAAGGACATTCCGAGATAACTACAGAGCGGTCAGTTTAATATCAGTGAAAGGGAGTAAGGACATTCCGAGTAACTACAGAGCGGTCAGTTTAATATCAGTGAATGGAGTATGGACATTCTGAGTGACTACAGAGCGGTCAGTTTAATATCAGTGAACGGAGTAAGGACATTCCGAGTAACTACAGAGCGGTCAGTTTAATATCAGTGAACGGAGTAAGGACATTCCGAGTAACTACAGAGCGGTCAGTTTAATATCAGTGAACGGAGTCAGGACATGGCGAGTAACTACAGAGCGGTCAGTTTAATATCAGTGAACGGAGTCAGGACATGGCGAGTAACTACAGAGAGGTCAGTTTAATATCAGCGAAAGGGAGTCAGGACATTCCGAGTAACTACAGAGCGGTCAGTTTACTATCAATGAACGGAGTAAGGACATTCCGAGTAACTACAGAGCGGTCAGTTTAATATCAGCGAAAGGGAGTAAGGACATTCCGAGTAACTACAGAGCGGTCAGTTTAATATCAGCGAAAGGGAGTAAGGACATTCCGAGTAACTACAGAGCGGTCAGTTTACTATCAATGAACGGAGTAAGGACATTCCGAGTAACTACAGAGCGGTCAGTTTAATATCAGTGAACGGAGTAAGGACATTCCGAGTAACTACAGAGCGGTCAGTTTAATATCAGTGAACGGAGTCAGGACATTCCGAGTAACTACAGAGCGGTCAGTTTAATATCAGTGAACGGAGTCAGGACATGGCGAGTAACTACAGAGCGGTCAGTTTAATATCAGTGAACGGAGTCAGGACATGGCGAGTAACTACAGAGAGGTCAGTTTAATATCAGCGAAAGGGAGTAAGGACATTCCGAGTAACTACAGAGCGGTCAGTTTACTATCAATGAACGGAGTAAGGACATTCCGAGTAACTACAGAGCGGTCAGTTTAATATCAGCGAAAGGGAGTAAGGACATTCCGAGTAACTACAGAGCGGTCAGTTTAATATCAGCGAAAGGGAGTAAGGACATTCCGAGTAACTACAGAGCGGTCAGTTTAATATCAGTGAACGGAGTAAGGACATTCCGAGTAACTACAGAGCGGTCAGTTTAATATCAGTGAACGGAGTCAGGACATGGCGAGTAACTACAGAGCGGTCAGTTTAATATCAGTGAACGGAGTCAGGACATGGCGAGTAACTACAGAGAGGTCAGTTTAATATCAGCGAAAGGGAGTAAGGACATTCCGAGATAACTACAGAGCGGTCAGTTTAATATCAGTGAAAGGGAGTAAGGACATTCCGAGTAACTACAGAGCGGTCAGTTTAATATCAGTGAAAGGGAGTAAGGACATTCCGAGTAACTACAGAGCGGCCAGTTTAATATCAGCGAAAGGGAGTAAGGACATTCCGAGTAACTACAGAGCGGTCAGTTTAATATCAGTGAAAGGGAGTAAGGACATTCCGAGTAACTACAGAGCGGTCAGTTTAATATCAGTGAATGGAGTAAGGACATTCCGAGTAACTACAGAGCGGTCAGTTTAATATCAGTGAACGGAGTAAGGACATTCCGAGTAACTACAGAGCGGTCAGTTTAATATCAGTGAACGGAGTCAGGACATGGCGAGTAACTACAGAGCGGTCAGTTTAATATCAGTGAACGGAGTAAGGACATTCCGAGTAACTACAGAGCGGTCAGTTTAATATCAGTGAACGGAGTCAGGACATGGCGAGTAACTACAGAGCGGTCAGTTTAATATCAGTGAAAGGGAGTAAGGACATTCCGAGTAACTACAGAGCGGTCAGTTTAATATCAGTGAAAGGGAGTAAGGACATTCCGAGTAACTACAGAGCGGCCAGTTTAATATCAGCGAAAGGGAGTAAGGACATTCCGAGTAACTACAGAGCGGTCAGTTTAATATCAGTGAACGGAGTAAGGACATTCCGAGTAACTACAGAGCGGTCAGTTTAATATCAGTGAACGGAGTCAGGACATTCCGAGATAACTACAGAGCGGTCAGTTTAATATCTGTGAAAGGGAGTAAGGACATTCCGAGTAACTACAGAGCGGTCAGTTTAATATCAGTGAACGGAGTAAGGACATTCCGAGATAACTACAGAGCGGTCAGTTTAATATCAGTGAAAGGGAGTAAGGACATTCCGAGTAACTACAGAGCGGTCAGTTTAATATCAGTGAATGGAGTATGGACATTCTGAGTGACTACAGAGCGGTCAGTTTAATATCAGTGAACGGAGTAAGGACATTCCGAGTAACTACAGAGCGGTCAGTTTAATATCAGTGAACGGAGTAAGGACATTCCGAGTAACTACAGAGCGGTCAGTTTAATATCAGTGAACGGAGTCAGGACATGGCGAGTAACTACAGAGCGGTCAGTTTAATATCAGTGAACGGAGTCAGGACATGGCGAGTAACTACAGAGAGGTCAGTTTAATATCAGCGAAAGGGAGTAAGGACATTCCGAGTAACTACAGAGCGGTCAGTTTACTATCAATGAACGGAGTAAGGACATTCCGAGTAACTACAGAGCGGTCAGTTTAATATCAGCGAAAGGGAGTAAGGACATTCCGAGTAACTACAGAGCGGTCAGTTTAATATCAGCGAAAGGGAGTAAGGACATTCCGAGTAACTACAGAGCGGTCAGTTTACTATCAATGAACGGAGTAAGGACATTCCGAGTAACTACAGAGCGGTCAGTTTAATATCAGTGAACGGAGTAAGGACATTCCGAGTAACTACAGAGCGGTCAGTTTAATATCAGTGAACGGAGTCAGGACATTCCGAGTAACTACAGAGCGGTCAGTTTAATATCAGTGAACGGAGTCAGGACATGGCGAGTAACTACAGAGCGGTCAGTTTAATATCAGTGAACGGAGTCAGGACATGGCGAGTAACTACAGAGAGGTCAGTTTAATATCAGCGAAAGGGAGTAAGGACATTCCGAGTAACTACAGAGCGGTCAGTTTACTATCAATGAACGGAGTAAGGACATTCCGAGTAACTACAGAGCGGTCAGTTTAATATCAGCGAAAGGGAGTAAGGACATTCCGAGTAACTACAGAGCGGTCAGTTTAATATCAGCGAAAGGGAGTAAGGACATTCCGAGTAACTACAGAGCGGTCAGTTTAATATCAGTGAACGGAGTAAGGACATTCCGAGTAACTACAGAGCGGTCAGTTTAATATCAGTGAACGGAGTCAGGACATGGCGAGTAACTACAGAGCGGTCAGTTTAATATCAGTGAACGGAGTCAGGACATGGCGAGTAACTACAGAGAGGTCAGTTTAATATCAGCGAAAGGGAGTAAGGACATTCCGAGTAACTACAGAGCGGTCAGTTTACTATCAATGAACGGAGTAAGGACATTCCGAGTAACTACAGAGCGGTCAGTTTAATATCAGCGAAAGGGAGTAAGGACATTCCGAGTAACTACAGAGCGGTCAGTTTAATATCAGTGAACGGAGTAAGGACATTCCGAGTAACTACAGAGCGGTCAGTTTAATATCAGTGAACGGAGTAAGGACATTCCGAGTAACTACAGAGAGGTCAGTTTAATATCAGTGAAAGGGAGTAAGGACATTCCGAGTAACTACAGAGCGGTCAGTTTAATATCAGTGAAAGGGAGTAAGGACATTCCGAGTAACTACAGAACGGTCAGTTTAATATCAGTGAACGGAGTAAGGACATTCCGAGTAACTACAGAGCGGTCAGTTTAATATCAGTGAACGGAGGAAGGACATTCCGAGTAACTACAGAGCGGTCAGTTTAATATCAGAGAAAGGGAGTAAGGACATTCCGAGTAACTACTGAGCGGTCAGTTTAATATCAGTGAACGGAGTAAGGACATTCCGAGTAACTACAGAGCGGTCAGTTTAATATCAGTGAAAGGGAGTAAGGACATTCCGAGTAACTACAGAGAGGTCAGTTTAATATCAGTGAAAGGGAGTAAGGACATTCCGAGTAACTACAGAGCGGTCAGTTTAATATCAGTGAAATGGAGTAAGGACATTCCGAGTAACTACAGAACGGTCAGTTTAATATCAGTGAACGGAGTAAGGACATTCAGAGTAACTACAGAGCGGTCAGTTTAATATCAGTGAAAGGGAGTAAGGACATTCCGAGTAACTACAGAGCGGTCAGTTTAATATCAGTGAACGGAGTAAGGACATTCCGAGTAACTACAGAGCGGTCAGTTTAATATCAGTGAACGGAGTCAGGACATTCCGAGTAACTACAGAGCGGTCAGTTTAATATCAGTGAATGGAGTAAGGACATTCCGAGTAACTACAGAGCGCTCAGTTTAATATCAGTGAACGGAGTAAGGACATTCCGAGTAACTACAGAGCGGTCAGTTTAATATCAGTGAACGGAGTCAGGACATGGCGAGTAACTACAGAGCGGTCAGTTTAATATCAGTGAACGGAGTAAGGACATTCCGAGTAACTACAGAGCGGTCAGTTTAATATCAGTGAACGGAGTCAGGACATGGCGAGTAACTACAGAGCGGTCAGTTTAATATCAGTGAAAGGGAGTAAGGACATTCCGAGTAACTACAGAGCGGTCAGTTTAATATCAGTGAAAGGGAGTAAGGACATTCCGAGTAACTACAGAGCGGCCAGTTTAATATCAGCGAAAGGGAGTAAGGACATTCCGAGTAACTACAGAGCGGTCAGTTTAATATCAGTGAACGGAGTAAGGACATTCCGAGTAACTACAGAGCGGTCAGTTTAATATCAGTGAACAGAGTCAGGACATTCCGAGATAACTACAGAGCGGTCAGTTTAATATCTGTGAAAGGGAGTAAGGACATTCCGAGTAACTACAGAGCGGTCAGTTTAATATCAGTGAACGGAGTAAGGACATTCCGAGATAACTACAGAGCGGTCAGTTTAATATCAGTGAAAGGGAGTAAGGACATTCCGAGTAACTACAGAGCGGTCAGTTTAATATCAGTGAATGGAGTATGGACATTCTGAGTGACTACAGAGCGGTCAGTTTAATATCAGTGAACGGAGTAAGGACATTCCGAGTAACTACAGAGCGGTCAGTTTAATATCAGTGAACGGAGTAAGGACATTCCGAGTAACTACAGAGCGGTCAGTTTAATATCAGTGAACGGAGTCAGGACATGGCGAGTAACTACAGAGCGGTCAGTTTAATATCAGTGAACGGAGTCAGGACATGGCGAGTAACTACAGAGAGGTCAGTTTAATATCAGCGAAAGGGAGTCAGGACATTCCGAGTAACTACAGAGCGGTCAGTTTACTATCAATGAACGGAGTAAGGACATTCCGAGTAACTACAGAGCGGTCAGTTTAATATCAGCGAAAGGGAGTAAGGACATTCCGAGTAACTACAGAGCGGTCAGTTTAATATCAGCGAAAGGGAGTAAGGACATTCCGAGTAACTACAGAGCGGTCAGTTTACTATCAATGAACGGAGTAAGGACATTCCGAGTAACTACAGAGCGGTCAGTTTAATATCAGTGAACGGAGTAAGGACATTCCGAGTAACTACAGAGCGGTCAGTTTAATATCAGTGAACGGAGTCAGGACATTCCGAGTAACTACAGAGCGGTCAGTTTAATATCAGTGAACGGAGTCAGGACATGGCGAGTAACTACAGAGCGGTCAGTTTAATATCAGTGAACGGAGTCAGGACATGGCGAGTAACTACAGAGAGGTCAGTTTAATATCAGCGAAAGGGAGTAAGGACATTCCGAGTAACTACAGAGCGGTCAGTTTACTATCAATGAACGGAGTAAGGACATTCCGAGTAACTACAGAGCGGTCAGTTTAATATCAGCGAAAGGGAGTAAGGACATTCCGAGTAACTACAGAGCGGTCAGTTTAATATCAGCGAAAGGGAGTAAGGACATTCCGAGTAACTACAGAGCGGTCAGTTTAATATCAGTGAACGGAGTAAGGACATTCCGAGTAACTACAGAGCGGTCAGTTTAATATCAGTGAACGGAGTCAGGACATGGCGAGTAACTACAGAGCGGTCAGTTTAATATCAGTGAACGGAGTCAGGACATGGCGAGTAACTACAGAGAGGTCAGTTTAATATCAGCGAAAGGGAGTAAGGACATTCCGAGTAACTACAGAGCGGTCAGTTTACTATCAATGAACGGAGTAAGGACATTCCGAGTAACTACAGAGCGGTCAGTTTAATATCAGCGAAAGGGAGTAAGGACATTCCGAGTAACTACAGAGCGGTCAGTTTAATATCAGTGAACGGAGTAAGGACATTCCGAGTAACTACAGAGCGGTCAGTTTAATATCAGTGAACGGAGTAAGGACATTCCGAGTAACTACAGAGAGGTCAGTTTAATATCAGTGAAAGGGAGTAAGGACATTCCGAGTAACTACAGAGAGGTCAGTTTAATATCAGTGAAAGGGAGTAAGGACATTCCGAGTAACTACAGAGCGGTCAGTTTAATATCAGTGAAAGGGAGTAAGGACATTCCGAGTAACTACAGAACGGTCAGTTTAATATCAGTGAACGGAGTAAGGACATTCCGAGTAACTACAGAGCGGTCAGTTTAATATCAGTGAACGGAGGAAGGACATTCCGAGTAACTACAGAGCGGTCAGTTTAATATCAGAGAAAGGGAGTAAGGACATTCCGAGTAACTACCGAGCGGTCAGTTTAATATCAGTGAAAGGGAGTAAGGACATTCCGAGTAACTACAGAGCAGTCAGTTTAATATCAGTGAACGGAGTAAGGACATTCCGAGTAACTACAGAGCGGTCAGTTTAATATCAGTGAACGGAGTAAGGACATTCCGCTTAACTACAGAGCTGTCAGTTTAATATCAGAGAAAGGGAGTAAGGACATTCTGAGTAACTATAGAGCGGTCAGTTTAATATCAGTGAAAGGGAGTAAGGACATTCCGAGTAACTACAGAGCGGTCAGTTTAATATCAGTGAACGGAGTAAGGACATTCCGAGTAACTACAGAGCGGTCAGTTTAATATCAGTGAACGGAGTAAGGACATTCCGAGTAACTACAGAGCGGTCAGTTTAATATCAGTGAAAGGGAGTAAGGACATTCCGAGTAACTACAGAGCGGTCAGTTTAATATCAGTGAACGGAGTAAGGACATTCCGAGTAACTACAGAGCGGTCAGTTTAATATCAGTGAACGGAGTAAGGACATTCCGAGTAACTACAGAGCGGTCAGTTTAATATCAGTGAACGGAGTAAGGACATTCCGAGTAACTACAGAGCGGTCAGTTTAATATCAGTGAACGGAGTAAGGACATTCCGAGTAACTACAGAGCGGTCAGTTTAATATCAGTGAAAGGGAGTAAGGACATTCCGAGTAACTACAGAGAGGTCAGTTTAATATCAGTGAAAGGGAGTAAGGACATTCCGAGTAACTACAGAGCGGTCAGTTTAATATCAGTGAAAGGGAGTAAGGACATTCCGAGTAACTACAGAACGGTCAGTTTAATATCAGTGAACGGAGTAAGGACATTCAGAGTAACTACAGAGCGGTCAGTTTAATATCAGTGAACGGAGTAAGGACATTCCGAGTAACTACAGAGCGGTCAGTTTAATATCAGTGAACGGAGTAAGGACATTCCGAGTAACTACAGAGCGGTCAGTTTAATATCAGTGAACGGAGTAAGGACATTCCGAGTAACTACAGAGCGGTCAGTTTAATATCAGTGAACGGAGTAAGGACATTCCGAGTAACTTCAGAGCGGTCAGATTAATATCAGTGAATGGAGTAAGGACATTCCGAGTAACTACAGAGCGGTCAGTTTAATATCAGTGAAAGGGAGTAAGGACATTCCGAGTAACTACAGAGCGGTCAGTTTAATATCAGTGAACGGAGTAAGGACGTTCCGAGTAACTACAGAGCGGTCAGTTTAATATCAGTGAAAGGGAGTAAGGACATTCCGAGTAACTACAGAGCGGTCAGTTTAATATCAGTGAACGGAGTAAGGACATTCCGAGTAACTACAGAGCGGTCAGTTTAATATCAGTGAAAGGGAGTAAGGACATTCCGAGTAACTACAGAGAGGTCAGTTTAATATCAGTGAAAGGGAGTGAGGACATTCCGAGTAACTACAGAGCGGTCAGTTTAATATCAGTGAAATGGAGTAAGGACATTCCGAGTAACTACAGAACGGTCAGTTTAATATCAGTGAACGGAGTAAGGACATTCAGAGTAACTACAGAGCGGTCAGTTTAATATCAGTGAACGGAGTAAGGACATTCCGAGTAACTACAGAGCGGTCAGTTTAATATCAGTGAACGGAGTAAGGGCATTCCGAGTAACTACAGAGCGGTCAGTTTAATATCAGTGAACGGAGTAAGGACATTCCGAGTAACTACAGAGCGGTCAGTTTAATATCAGTGAAAGGGAGTAAGGACATTCCGAGTAACTACAGAGCGGTCAGTTTAATATCAGTGAACGGAGTAAGGACATTCCGAGTAACTACAGAGCGGTCAGTTTAATATCAGTGAACGGAGTAAGGACATTCCGAGTAACTACAGAGCGGTCAGTTTAATATCAGTGACCGGAGTAAGGACATTCCGAGTAACTACAGAGCGGTCAGTTTAATATCAGTGAACGGAGTAAGGACATTCCGAGTAACTACAGAGCGGTCAGTTTAATATCAGTGAACGGAGTAAGGACATTCCGAGTAACTACAGAGCGGTCAGTTTAATATCAGTGAACGGAGTAAGGACATTCCGAGTAACTACAGAGCGGTCAGTTTAATATCAGTGAACGGAGTAAGGACATTCCGAGTAACTACAGAGCGGTCAGTTTAATATCAGTGAACGGAGTAAGGACATTCCGCGTAACTACAGAGCGGTCAGTTTAATATCAGTGAAAGGGAGTAAGGACATTCCGAGTAACTACAGAGCGGTCAGTTTAATATCAGTGAAAGGGAGTAAGGACATTCCGAGTAACTACAGAGCGGTCAGTTTAATATCAGTGAACGGAGTAAGGACATTCCGAGTAACTACAGAGCGGTCAGTTTAATATCAGCGAAAGGGAGTAAGGACATTCCGAGTAACTACAGAGCGGTCAGTTGAATATCAGTGAAAGGGAGTAAGGACATTCCGAGTAACTACAGAGCCGTCAGTTTAATATCAGTGAACGGAGTAAGGACATTCCGAGTAACTACAGAGCCGTCAGTTTAATATCAGTGAAAGGGAGTAAGGACATTGCGAGTAACTACAGAGCGGTCAGTTTAATATTAGTGAAAGGGAGTAAGGACATTCCGAGTAACTACAGAGCGGTCAGTTTAATATCAGTGAACAGAGTAAGGACATTCCGAGTAACTACAGAGCGGTCAGTTTAATATCAGTGAAAGGGAGTATGGACATTCCGAGTAACTACAGAGCCGTCAGTTTAATATCAGTGAACGGAGTAAGGACATTCCGAGTAACTACAGAGCGGTCAGTTTAATAACAGTGAAAGGGAATAAGGACATTCCGAGTAACTACAGAGCGGTCAGTTTAATATCAGTGAACGGAGTAAGGACATTCCGAGTAACTACAGAGCGGTCAGTTTAATATCAGTGAACGGAGTAAGGACAATCTGAGTAACTACAGAGCGGTCAGTTTAATATCAGTGAAAGGGAGTAAGGACATTCCGAGTAATTACAGAGCGGTCAGTTTATTTTCAGTGAACGGAGTAAGGACATTCCGAGTAATTACAGAGCGGTCAGTTTAATATCAGTGATTGGAGTAAGTACATTCCGAGTAATTACAGAGCGGTCAGTTTATTTTCAGTGAACGGAGTAAGGACATTCCGAGTAACTACAGAGCGGTCAGTTTAATATCAGTGAAAGGGAGTATGGACATTCCGAGTAACTACAGAGCGGTCAGTTTAATATCAGTGAACGGAGTAAGGACATTCCGACTAACTACAGAGCGGTCAGTTTAATATCAGTGAACGGAGTAAGGACAATCTGAGTAACTACAGAGCGGTCAGTTTAATATCAGTGAAAGGGAGTAAGGACATTCCGAGTAACTACAGAGCGGTCAGTTTAATATCAGTGAACGGAGTAAGGACATTCCGAGATAACTACAGAGCGGTCAGTTTAATATCAGTGAAAGGGAGTAAGGACATTCCGAGTAACTACAGAGCGGTCAGTTTAATATCAGTGAACGGAGTAAGGACATTCCGAGTAACTACAGAGCGGTCAGTTTAATATCAGTGAACGGAGTATGGACATTCCGAGTAACTACAGAGCCGTCAGTTTAATATCAGTGAACGGAGTATGGACATTCCGAGTAACTACAGAGCGGTCAGTTTAATATCAGTGAAAGGGAGTAAGGACATTCCGAGTAACTACAGAGCGGTCAGTTTAATGTCAGTTAAAGGGAGTAAGGACATTCCGAGTAACTACAGAGCGGTCAGTTGAATATCAGTGAAAGGGAGTAAGGACATTCCGAGTAACTACAGAGCGGTCAGTTTATTTTCAGTGAACGGAGTAAGGACATTACGAGTAACTACAGAGCGGTCAGTTGAATATCAGTGAAAGGGAGTAAGGACATTCCGAGTAACTACAGAGCGGTCAGTTTATTTTCAGTGAACGGAGTAAGGACATTCCGAGTAACTACAGAGCGGTCAGTTTAATATCAGTGAACGGAGTAAGGACATTCCGAGTAACTACAGAGCGGTCAGTTTAATATCAGTGAACAGAGTAAGGACATTCCGAGTAACTACAGAGCGGTCAGTTTAATATCAGTGAAAGGGAGTAAGGACATTCCGAGTAACTACAGAGCGGTCAGTTTAATATCAGTGAAAGGGAGTATGGACATTCCGAGTAACTACAGAGCGGTCAGTTTATTTTCAGTGAACGGAGTAAGGACATTCCGAGTAACTACAGAGCGGTCAGTTTAATATCAGTGAAAGGGAGTAAGGACATTCCGAGTAATTACAGAGCGGTCAGTTTAATTTCAGTGAACGGAGTAAGGACATTCCGAGTAACTACAGAGCGGTCAGTTTAATATCAGTGAACGGGAGTAAGGACATTCCGAGTAACTACAGAGCGGTCAGTTTAATATCAGTGAACGGAGTAAGGGCATTCCGAGTAACTACAGAGCGGTCAGTTTAATATCAGTGAACAGAGTAAGGACATTCCGAGTAACTACAGAGCGGTCAGTTTAATATCAGTGAACGGAGTAAGGACATTCCGAGTAACTACAGAGCGGTCAGTTTAATATCAGTGAACGGAGTAAGGACATTCCGAGTAACTACAGAGCGGTCAGTTTAATATCAGTGAACGGGAGTAAGGATATTCCGAGTAACTACAGAGCGGTCAGTTTAATATCAGTGAACGGAGTAAGAACATTCCGAGGAACTACAGAGCGGTCAGTTTAATATCAGTGAACGGAGTAAGGACATTCCGAGGAACTACAGAGCGGTCAGTTTAATATCAGTGAATGGACTAAGGACATTCCGAGTAACTACAGAGCGGTCAGTTTAATATCAGTGAACGGAGTATGGACATTCCGAGTAACTACAGAGCGGTCAGTTTAATATCAGTGAACGGAGTAAGGACATTCCGAGTAACTACAGAGAGGTCAGTTTAATATCAGTGAACGGAGTAAGGACATTCCGAGTAACTACAGAGCAGTCAGTTTAATATCAGTGATCGGAGTAAGGACATTCTGAGTAACTACAGAGCGGTCAGTTTAATATCAGTGAAAGGGAGTAAGGACATTCCGTGTAACTACAGAGCGGTCAGTTTAATATCAGTGAACGGAGTAAGGACATTCCGAGTAACTACAGAGCGGTCAGTTTAATATCAGTGACCGGAGTAAGGACATTCCGAGTAACTACAGAGCGGTCAGTTTAATATCAGTGAACGGAGTAAGGACATTCCGAGTTACTACAGAGCGGTCAGTTTAATATCAGTCAAAGGGAGTAAGGACATTCTGAGTAACTACAGAGCGGTCAGTTTAATATCAGTTACCGGAGTAAGGACATTCCGAGTTACTACAGAGCGGTCAGTTTAATATCAGTGAACGGGAGTAAGGACATTCCGAGTAACTACAGAGCGGTCAGTTTAATATCAGTGAAAGGGAGTAAGGACATTCCGAGTAACTACAGAGCGGTCAGTTTAATATCAGTCAAAGGGAGTAAGGACATTCTGAGTAACTACAGAGCGGTCAGTTTAATATCAGTGAACGGAGTAAGGACATTCCGAGTAACTACAGAGCGGTCAGTTTAATATCAGTGAAAGGGAGTAAGGACATTCCGAGTAACTACAGAGCGGTCAGTTTAATATCAGTGAACGGAGTAAGGACATTCCGAGTTACTACAGAGCGGTCAGTTTAATATCAGTGAACGGGAGTAAGGACATTCCGAGTAACTACAGAGCGGTCAGTTTAATATCAGTGAACGGAGTAAGGACATTCCGAGTTACTACAGAGCGGTCAGTTTAATATCAGTGAACGGGAGTAAGGACATTCCGAGTAACTACAGAGCGGTCAGTTTAATATCAGTGAACGGAGTAAGGACATTCCGAGTAACTACCGAGCGGTCAGTTTAATATCAGTGAACGGAGTAAGGACATTCCGAGTAACTACAGAGCGGTCAGTTTAATATCAGTGAACGGAGTAAGGACATTCCGAGTAACTACAGAGCGGTCAGTTTAATATCAGTGAACGGGAGTAAGGACATTCCGAGAAACTACAGAGCGGTCAGTTTAATATCAGTGAACGGAGTATGGACATTCCGAGTAACTACCGAGCGGTCAGTTTAATATCAGTGAACGGAGTAAGGACATTGCGAGTAACTACAGAGCGGTCAGTTTAATATCAGTGAACGGAGTAAGGACATTCCGAGTAACTACAGAGAGGTCAGTTTAATATCAGTGAACGGAGTAAGGACATTCCGAGTAACTACAGAGCGGTCAGTTTAATATCAGTGAACGGAGTAAGGACATTCCGAATAACTACAGAGCGGTCAGTTTAATATCAGTGAAAGGGAGTAAGGACATTCCGAGTAACTACAGAGCGGTCAGTTTAATATCAGTGAAAGGGAGTAAGGACATTCCGAGTAACTACAGAGCGGTCAGTTTAATATCAGTGAACGGAGTAAGGACATTCCGAATAACTACAGAGCGGTCAGTTTAATATCAGTGAAAGGGAGTAAGGACATTCCAAGTAACTACAGAGCGGTCAGTTTAATATCAGTGAAAGGGAGTAAGGACATTCCGAGTAACTACAGAGCGGTCAGTTTAATATCAGGGAACGGAGTAAGGACATTCCGAGTAACTACAGAGCGGTCAGTTTAATATCAGTGAACGGAGTAAGAACATTCCGAGTAACTACAGAGCGGTCAGTTTAATATCAGTGAACGGAGTAAGGACATTCCGAGTAACTACAGAGCGGTCAGTTTAATATCAGTGAACGGAGTAAGGACATTCCGAGTAACTACAGAGCGGTCAGTTTAATATCAGTGAACGGAGTAAGGACATTCCGAGTAACTACAGAGCGGTCAGTTTAATATCAGTGAACGGAGTAAGAACATTCCGAGTAACTACAGAGCGGTCAGTTTAATATCAGTGAAAGGGAGTAAGGACATTCCGAGTAACTACAGAGCGGTCAGTTTAATATCAGTGATCGGAGTCAGGACATTCCGAGTAACTACAGAGCGGTCAGTTTAATATCAGTGAAAGGGGGTAAGGACATTCCGAGTAACTACAGAGCGGTCAGTTTAATATCAGTGAAAGGGGGTAAGGACATTCCGAGTAACTACAGAGCGGTCAGTTTAATATCAGTGAAAGGGGGTAAGGACATTCCGAGTAACTACAGAGCGGTCAGTTTAATATCAGTGAAAGGGAGTAAGGACATTCCGAGTGACTACAGAGCGGTCAGTTTAATATCAGTGAACGGAGTAAGGACATTCCGAGTAACTACAGAGCGGTCAGTTTAATATCAGGGAACGGAGTAAGGACATTCCGAGTAACTACAGAGCGGTCAGTTTAATATCAGTGAACGGAGTAAGGACATTCCGAGTAACTGCAGAGCGGTCAGTTTAATATCAGTGAAAGGGAGTAAGGACATTCCGAGTAACTACAGAGCGGTCAGTTTAATATCAGTGAAAGGGAGTAAGGACATTCCGAGTAACTACAGAGCGGTCACTTTAATATCAGTGAACGGAGGAAGGACATTCTGAGTAACTACAGAGCGGTCAGTTTAATATCAGGGAACGGAGTAAGGACATTCCGAGTAACTACAGAGCGGTCAGTTTAATATCAGTGAACGGAGTAAGGACATTCCGAGTAACTACAGAGCGGTCAGTTTAATATCAGTGAAAGGGAGTAAGGACATTCCGAGTAACTACAGAGCGGTCAGTTTAATATCAGTGAACGGAGTAAGGACATTCCGAGTAACTACAGAGCGGTCAGTTTAATATCAGTGAACGGAGTAAGGACATTCCGAGTAACTACAGAGCGGTCAGTTTAATATCAGTGAACGGAGTAAGGACATTCCGAGTAACTACAGAGCGGTCAGTTTAATATCAGTGAAAGGGAGTAAGGACATTCCGAGTAACTACAGAGCGGTCAGTTTAATATCAGTGAACGGAGTAAGGACATTCCGAGTAACTACAGAGCGGTCAGTTTAATATCAGTGAACGGAGTAAGGACATTCCGAGTATCTACAGAGCGGTCAGTTTAATATCAGTGAACGGAGTAAGGACATTCCGAGTAACTACAGAGCGGTCAGTTTAATATCAGTGAACGGAGTAAGGACATTCCGAGTAACTACAGAGCGGTCAGTTTAATATCAGTGAACGGAGTAAGGACATTCCGAGTAACTACAGAGCGGTCAGTTTAATATCAGTGAACGGAGTAAGGACATTCCGAGTAACTACAGAGCGGTCAGTTTAATATCAGTGAAAGGGAGTAAGGACATTCTGAGTAACTACAGAGCGGTCAGTTTAATATCAGTGAACGGAGTAAGGACATTCCGAGTAACTACAGAGCAGTCAGTTTAATATCAGTGAACGGAGTAAGGACATTCCGAGTAACTACAGAGCGGTCAGTTTAATATCAGTGAAAGGGGGTAAGGACATTCCGAGTAACTACAGAGCGGTCAGTTTAATATCAGTGAAAGGGAGTAAGGACATTCCGAGTGACTACAGAGCGGTCAGTTTAATATCAGTGAACGGAGTAAGGACATTCCGAGTAACTACAGAGCGGTCAGTTTAATATCAGGGAACGGAGTAAGGACATTCCGAGTAACTACAGAGCGGTCAGTTTAATATCAGTGAACGGAGTAAGGACATTCCGAGTAACTACAGAGCGGTCAGTTTAATATCAGTGAAAGGGAGTAAGGACATTCCGAGTAACTACAGAGCGGTCAGTTTAATATCAGTGAAAGGGAGTAAGGACATTCCGAGTAACTACAGAGCGGTCACTTTAATATCAGTGAACGGAGGAAGGACATTCTGAGTAACTACAGAGCGGTCAGTTTAATATCAGGGAACGGAGTAAGGACATTCCGAGTAACTACAGAGCGGTCAGTTTAATATCAGTGAACGGAGTAAGGACATTCCGAGTAACTACAGAGCGGTCAGTTTAATATCAGTGAAAGGGAGTAAGGACATTCCGAGTAACTACAGAGCGGTCAGTTTAATATCAGTGAACGGAGTAAGGACATTCCGAGTAACTACAGAGCGGTCAGTTTAATATCAGTGAACGGAGTAAGGACATTCCGAGTAACTACAGAGCGGTCAGTTTAATATCAGTGAACGGAGTAAGGACATTCCGAGTAACTACAGAGCGGTCAGTTTAATATCAGTGAAAGGGAGTAAGGACATTCCGAGTAACTACAGAGCGGTCAGTTTAATATCAGTGAACGGAGTAAGGACATTCCGAGTAACTACAGAGCGGTCAGTTTAATATCAGTGAACGGAGTAAGGACATTCCGAGTATCTACAGAGCGGTCAGTTTAATATCAGTGAACGGAGTAAGGACATTCCGAGTAACTACAGAGCGGTCAGTTTAATATCAGTGAACGGAGTAAGGACATTCCGAGTAACTACAGAGCGGTCAGTTTAATATCAGTGAACGGAGTAAGGACATTCCGAGTAACTACAGAGCGGTCAGTTTAATATCAGTG
Source organism: Scyliorhinus torazame (assembly GCF_047496885.1). Classification (NCBI taxonomy): domain Eukaryota; kingdom Metazoa; phylum Chordata; class Chondrichthyes; order Carcharhiniformes; family Scyliorhinidae; genus Scyliorhinus; species Scyliorhinus torazame. The sequence goes on along the minus strand of NC_092708.1, from coordinate 2,526,234 downwards.
AACGGAGTAAGGACATTCCGAGTAACTACAGAGCGGTCAGTTTAATATCAGTGAAAGGGAGTAAGGACATTCTGAGTAACTACAGAGCGGTCAGTTTAATATCAGTGAACGGAGTAAGGACATTCCGAGTAACTACAGAGCAGTCAGTTTAATATCAGTGAACGGAGTAAGGACATTCCGAGTAACTACAGAGCGGTCAGTTTAATATCAGTGAAAGGGAGTAAGGACATTCCGAGTAACTACAGAGCGGTCAGTTTAATATAAGTGAAAGGGAGTAAGGACATTCCGAGTAACTACAGAGTGGTCAGTTTAATATCAGTGAAAGGGAGTAAGGACATTCCGAGTAACTACAGAGCGATCAGTTTAATATCAGTGAACGGAGTAAGGACATTCCGAGTAACTACAGAGCGGTCAGTTTAATATCAGTGAAAGGGAGTAAGGACATTCCGAGTAACTACAGAGCGGTCAGTTTAATATCAGTGAAAGGGAGTAAGGACATTCCGAGTAACTACAGAGCGGTCAGTTTAATATCAGTGAACGGAGTAAGGACATTCCGAGTAACTACAGAGCGGTCAGTTTAATATCAGTGAACGGAGTAAGGACATTCCGAGTAACTACAGAACGGTCAGTTTAATATCAGTGAACGGAGTAAGGACATTCCGAGTAACTACAGAGCGGTCAGTTTAATATCAGTGAACGGGAGAAAGGACATTCCGAGTAACTACAGAGCGGTCAGTTTAATATCAGTGAACGGAGTAAGGACATTCCGAGTAACTACAGAGCGGTCAGTTTAATATCAGTGAACGGAGTAAGGACATTCCGAGGAACTACAGAGCGGTCAGTTTAATATCAGTGAACGGAGGAAGAACATTCCGAGGAACTACAGAGCGGTCAGTTTAATATCAGTGAACGGAGTAAGGACATTGCAAGTAACTACAGAGCGGTCAGTTTAATATCAGTGAACGGGAGTAAGGACATTCCGAGTAACTACAGAGCGGTCAGTTTAATATCAGTGAACGGGACTAAGGACATTCCGAGTGACTACAGAGCGGTCAGTTTAATATCAGTGATCGGAGTCAGGACATTCCGAGTAACTACAGAGCGGTCAGTTTAATATCAGTGAACGGAGTATGGACATTCCGAGTAACTACAGAGAGGTCAGTTTAATATCAGTGAAAGGAGTAAGGACATTCCGAGTAACTACAGAGTTGTCAGTTTAATATCAGTGAAAGGAGTAAGGACATTCCGAGTAACTACAGAGCGGTCAGTTTAATATCAGTGAACGGAGTAAGGACATTCCGAGTAACTACAGAGCGGTCAGTTTAATATCAGTGAATGGAGTAAGGACATTCCGAGTAACTACAGAGCGGTCAGTTTATTATCAGTGAAAGGGAGTAAGGACATTCCGAGTAACTACAGAGCGGTCAATTTAATATCAGTGAACGGAGTAAGGACATTCCGAGTAACTATAGAGCGGTCAGTTTAATATCAGTGAAAGGGAGTAAGGACATTCCGAGTAACTACAGAGCGGTCAGTTTAATATCAGTGAACGGAGTAAGGACATTCTGAGTGACTACAGAGCGGTCAGTTTAATATCAGTGAACGGAGTAAGGACATTCCGAGTAACTTCAGAGCGGTCAGTTTAATATCAGTGAACGGAGTAAGGACATTCCGAGTAACTACAGAGCGGTCAGTTTAATATCAGTGAACGGAGTAAGGACATTCCGAGTAACTTCAGAGCGGTCAGTTTAATATCAGTGAACGGAGTAAGGACATTCCGAGTAACTACAGAGCGGTCAGTTTAATATCAGTGAAAGGGAGTAAGGACATTCCGAGTAACTACAGAGCGGTCAGTTTAATATCAGTGAAAGGGAGTAAGGACATTCCGAGTAACTACAGAGCGGTCAGTTTAATATCAGTGAACGGAGTAAGGACATTCCGAGTAACTACAGAGCGGTCAGTTTAATATCAGTGAAAGGGAGTAAGGACATTCCGAGTAACTACAGAGCGGTCAGTTTAATATCAGTGAACGGAGTAAGGACATTCCGAGTAACTACAGAGCGGTCAGTTTAATATCAGTGAACGGAGTAAGGACATTCCGAGTAACAACAGAGCGGTCAGTTTAATATCAGTGAACGGAGTAAGGGCATTCCGAGTAACTACAGAGCGGTCAGTTTAATATCAGTGAAAGGAGTAAGGACATTCCGAGTAACTACAGAGCGGTCAGTTTAATATCAGTGAACGGAGTAAGGACATTCCAAGTAACTACAGAGCGGTCAGTTTAATATCAGTGAACGGAGTAAGGACATTCCGAGTAACTACAGAGCGGTCAGTTTAATATCAGTGAAAGGGAGTAAGGACATTCCGAGTAACTACAGAGCAGTCAGTTTAATATCAGTGAAAGGGAGTAAGGACATTCCGAGTAACTACAGAGCGGTCAGTTTAATATCAGTGAAAGGGAGTATGGACATTCCGAGTAACTACAGAGCGGTCAGTTTAATATCAGTGAAAGGAGTAAGGACATTCCGAGTAACTACAGAGCGGTCAGTTTAATATCAGTGAACGGAGTAAGGACATTCCGAGTAACTACAGAGCGGTCAGTTTAATATCAGTGAACGGAGTAAGGATATTCCGAGTAACTACAGAGCGGTCAGTTTAATATCAGTGAACGGAGTAAGGACATTCCGAGTAACTACAGAGCGGTCAGTTTAATATCAGTGAAAGGGAGTAAGGACATTCCGAGTAACAACAGAGCGGTCAGTTTAATATCAGTGAACGGAGTAAGGGCATTCCGAGTGACTACAGAGCGGTCAGTTTAATATCAGTGAAAGGGAGTAAGGACATTCCGAGTAACTACAGAGCGGCCAGTTTAATATCAGTGAACGGAGTCAGGACATTCCGAGTAACTACAGAGCGGTCAGTTTAATATCAGTGAAAGGGAGTAAGGACATTCCGAGTAACTACAGAGCGGTCAGTTTAATATCAGTGAACGGAGTATGGACATTCCGAGTAACTACAGAGCGGTCAGTTTAATATCAGTGAACGGAGTCAGGACATTCCGAGTAACTACAGAGCGGTCAGTTTAATATCAGTGAAAGGGAGTAAGGACATTCCGAGTAACTACAGAGCGGTCAGTTTAATATCAGTGAACGGAGTATGGACATTCCGAGTAACTACAGAGCGGCCAGTTTAATATCAGTGAACGGAGTCAGGACATTCCGAGTAACTACAGAGCGGTCAGTTTAATATCAGTGAAAGGGAGTAAGGACATTCCGAGTAACTACAGAGCGGTCAGTTTAATATCAGTGAACGGAGTAAGGGCATTCCGAGTGACTACAGAGCGGTCAGTTTAATATCAGTGAAAGGGAGTAAGGACATTCCGAGTAACTACAGAGCGGTCAGTTTAATATCAGTGAACGGAGTAAGGACATTCCGAGTAACTACAGAGCGGTCAGTTTAATATCAGTGAACGGAGTAAGGACATTCCGAGTAACTACAGAGCGGTCAGTTTAATATCAGTGAAAGGGAGTAAGGACATTCCGAGTAACTACAGAGCGGTCAGTTTAATATCAGTGAACGGAGTAAGGACATTCCGAGTAACTACAGAGCGGTCAGTTTAATATCAGTGAACGGAGTAAGGGCATTCCGAGTAACTACAGAGCGGTCAGTTTAATATCAGTGAAAGGGAGTAAGGACATTCCGAGTGACTACAGAGCGGTCAGTTTAATATCAGTGAAAGGGAGTCAGGACATTCCGAGTAACTACAGAGCGGTCAGTTTAATATCAGTGAACGGGAGTAAGGACATTCCGAGTAACTACAGAGCGGTCAGTTTAATATCAGTGAACGGAGTAAGGACATTCCGAGTAACTACAGAGCGGTCAGTTTAATATCAGTGAATGGAGTATGGACATTCCGAGTGACTACAGAGCGGTCAGTTTAATATCAGTGAATGGAGTATGGACATTCCGAGTAACTACAGAGCGGTCAGTTTAATATCAGTGAATGGAGTATGGACATTCCGAGTAACTACAGAGCGGTCAGTTTAATATCAGTGAATGGAGTATGGACATTCCGAGTGACTACAGAGCGGTCAGTTTAATATCAGTGAAAGGGAGTAAGGACATTCCGAGTAACTACAGAGCGGTCAGTTTAATATCAGTGAACGGAGTAGGACATTCCGAGTAACTACAGAGCGGTCAGTTTAATATCAGTGAAAGGGAGTAAGGACATTCCGAGTAACTACAGAGCGGTCAGTTTAATATCAGTGAACGGGAGTAATGACATTCCGAGTAACTACAGAGCGGTCAGTTTAATATCAGTGAAAGGGAGTAAGGACATTCCGAGTAACTACAGAGCCGTCAGTTTAATATCAGTGAATGGAGTATGGACATTCCGAGTGACTACAGAGCGGTCAGTTTAATATCAGTGAAAGGGAGTCAGGACATTCCGAGTAACTACAGAGCGGTCAGTTTAATATCAGTGAACGGAGTAAGGACATTCCGAGTAACTACAGAGCGGTCAGTTTAATATCAGTGAAAGGGAGTAAGGACATTCCGAGTAACTACAGAGCAGTCAGTTTAATATCAGTGAACGGAGTAAGGACATTCCGATTAACTACAGAGCAGTCAGTTTAATATCAGTGAACGGAGTAAGGACATTCCGAGTAACTACAGAGCGGTCAGTTTAATATCAGTGAACGGAGTAAGGACATTCCGAGTAACTACAGAGCGGTCAGTTTAATATCAGTGAACGGAGTAAGGACATTCCGAGTAACTACAGAGCCGTCAGTTTAATATCAGTGAACGGAGTAAGGACATTCCGAGTAACAACAGAGCGGTCAGTTTAATATCAGTGAACGGAGTAAGGACATTCCGAGTAACTACAGAGCGGTCAGTTTAATATCAGTGAACAGAGTAAGGACATTCCGAGTAACTACAGAGCGGTCAGTTTAATATCAGTGAACGGAGTAAGGACATTCCGAGTAACTACAGAGCGGTCAGTTTAATATCAGTGAATGGAGTAAGGACATTCCCAGTAACTACAGAACGGTCAGTTTAATATCAGTGAACGGAGTAAGGACATTCCGACTAACTACAGAGCGGTCAGTTTAATATCAGTGAACGGAGTATGGACATTCCGAGTAACTACAGAGCGGTCAGTTTAATATCAGTGAAAGGGAGTAAGGACATTCCGAGTAACTACAGAGCGGTCAGTTTAATATCAGTGAACGGGAGTAATGACATTCCGAGTAACTACAGAGCGGTCAGTTTAATATCAGTGAAAGGGAGTAAGGACATTCCGAGTAACTACAGAGCCGTCAGTTTAATATCAGTGAATGGAGTATGGACATTCCGAGTGACTACAGAGCGGTCAGTTTAATATCAGTGAAAGGGAGTCAGGACATTCCGAGTAACTACAGAGCGGTCAGTTTAATATCAGTGAACGGAGTAAGGACATTCCGAGTAACTACAGAGCGGTCAGTTTAATATCAGTGAAAGGGAGTAAGGACATTCCGAGTAACTACAGAGCGGTCAGTTTAATATCAGTGAACGGAGTAAGGACATTCCGATTAACTACAGAGCAGTCAGTTTAATATCAGTGAACGGAGTAAGGACATTCCGAGTAACTACAGAGCGGTCAGTTTAATATCAGTGAACGGAGTAAGGACATTCCGAGTAACTACAGAGCGGTCAGTTTAATATCAGTGAACGGAGTAAGGACATTCCGAGTAACTACAGAGCCGTCAGTTTAATATCAGTGAACGGAGTAAGGACATTCCGAGTAACAACAGAGCGGTCAGTTTAATATCAGTGAACGGAGTAAGGACATTCCGAGTAACTACAGAGCGGTCAGTTTAATATCAGTGAACAGAGTAAGGACATTCCGAGTAACTACAGAGCCGTCAGTTTAATATCAGTGAACGGAGTAAGGACATTCCGAGTAACTACAGAGCGGTCAGTTTAATATCAGTGAACGGAGTAAGGACATTCCGAGTAACTACAGAGCAGTCAGTTTAATATCAGTGAACGGAGTAAGGACATTCCGAGTAACTACAGAGCGGTCAGTTTAATATCAGTGAACGGAGTAAGGACATTCCGAGTAACTACAGAGCGGTCAGTTTAATATCAGTGAAAGGGAGTAAGGACATTCCGAGTAACTACAGAGCGGTCAGTTTAATATCAGTGAAAGGGAGTAAGGACATTCCGCGTAACTACAGAGCGGTCAGTTTTTAATATCAGTGAACGGAGTAAGGACATTCCGAGTAACTACCGAGCGGTCAGTTTAATATCAGTGAACGGAGTAAGGACATTCCGAGTAACTACAGAGCGGTCAGTTTAATATCAGTGAAAGGGAGTAAGGACATTCCGAGTAACTACAGAGCGGTCAGTTTAATATCAGTGAACGGAGTAAGGACATTCCGAGATAACTACAGAGCGGTCAGTTTAATATCAGTGAAAGGGAGTAAGGACATTCCGAGTAACTACAGAGCGGTCAGTTTAATATCAGTGAAAGGGAGTAAGGACATTCCGAGTAACTACAGAGCGGCCAGTTTAATATCAGCGAAAGGGAGTAAGGACATTCCGAGTAACTACAGAGCGGTCAGTTTAATATCAGTGAACGGAGTAAGGACATTCCGAGTAACTACAGAGCGGTCAGTTTAATATCAGTGAAAGGGAGTAAGGACATTCCGAGTAACTACAGAGCGGTCAGTTTAATATCAGTGAACGGGAGTAATGACATTCCGAGTAACTACAGAGCGGTCAGTTTAATATCAGTGAAAGGGAGTAAGGACATTCCGAGTAACTACAGAGCCGTCAGTTTAATATCAGTGAATGGAGTATGGACATTCCGAGTGACTACAGAGCGGTCAGTTTAATATCAGTGAAAGGGAGTCAGGACATTCCGAGTAACTACAGAGCGGTCAGTTTAATATCAGTGAACGGAGTAAGGACATTCCGAGTAACTACAGAGCGGTCAGTTTAATATCAGTGAAAGGGAGTAAGGACATTCCGAGTAACTACAGAGCAGTCAGTTTAATATCAGTGAACGGAGTAAGGACATTCCGATTAACTACAGAGCAGTCAGTTTAATATCAGTGAACGGAGTAAGGACATTCCGAGTAACTACAGAGCGGTCAGTTTAATATCAGTGAACGGAGTAAGGACATTCCGAGTAACTACAGAGCGGTCAGTTTAATATCAGTGAACGGAGTAAGGACATTCCGAGTAACTACAGAGCCGTCAGTTTAATATCAGTGAACGGAGTAAGGACATTCCGAGTAACAACAGAGCGGTCAGTTTAATATCAGTGAACGGAGTAAGGACATTCCGAGTAACTACAGAGCGGTCAGTTTAATATCAGTGAACAGAGTAAGGACATTCCGAGTAACTACAGAGCGGTCAGTTTAATATCAGTGAACGGAGTAAGGACATTCCGAGTAACTACAGAGCGGTCAGTTTAATATCAGTGAATGGAGTAAGGACATTCCCAGTAACTACAGAACGGTCAGTTTAATATCAGTGAACGGAGTAAGGACATTCCGACTAACTACAGAGCGGTCAGTTTAATATCAGTGAACGGAGTATGGACATTCCGAGTAACTACAGAGCGGTCAGTTTAATATCAGTGAAAGGGAGTAAGGACATTCCGAGTAACTACAGAGCGGTCAGTTTAATATCAGTGAACGGGAGTAATGACATTCCGAGTAACTACAGAGCGGTCAGTTTAATATCAGTGAAAGGGAGTAAGGACATTCCGAGTAACTACAGAGCCGTCAGTTTAATATCAGTGAATGGAGTATGGACATTCCGAGTGACTACAGAGCGGTCAGTTTAATATCAGTGAAAGGGAGTCAGGACATTCCGAGTAACTACAGAGCGGTCAGTTTAATATCAGTGAACGGAGTAAGGACATTCCGAGTAACTACAGAGCGGTCAGTTTAATATCAGTGAAAGGGAGTAAGGACATTCCGAGTAACTACAGAGCGGTCAGTTTAATATCAGTGAACGGAGTAAGGACATTCCGATTAACTACAGAGCAGTCAGTTTAATATCAGTGAACGGAGTAAGGACATTCCGAGTAACTACAGAGCGGTCAGTTTAATATCAGTGAACGGAGTAAGGACATTCCGAGTAACTACAGAGCGGTCAGTTTAATATCAGTGAACGGAGTAAGGACATTCCGAGTAACTACAGAGCCGTCAGTTTAATATCAGTGAACGGAGTAAGGACATTCCGAGTAACAACAGAGCGGTCAGTTTAATATCAGTGAACGGAGTAAGGACATTCCGAGTAACTACAGAGCGGTCAGTTTAATATCAGTGAACAGAGTAAGGACATTCCGAGTAACTACAGAGCCGTCAGTTTAATATCAGTGAACGGAGTAAGGACATTCCGAGTAACTACAGAGCGGTCAGTTTAATATCAGTGAACGGAGTAAGGACATTCCGAGTAACTACAGAGCAGTCAGTTTAATATCAGTGAACGGAGTAAGGACATTCCGAGTAACTACAGAGCGGTCAGTTTAATATCAGTGAACGGAGTAAGGACATTCCGAGTAACTACAGAGCGGTCAGTTTAATATCAGTGAAAGGGAGTAAGGACATTCCGAGTAACTACAGAGCGGTCAGTTTAATATCAGTGAAAGGGAGTAAGGACATTCCGCGTAACTACAGAGCGGTCAGTTTTTAATATCAGTGAACGGAGTAAGGACATTCCGAGTAACTACCGAGCGGTCAGTTTAATATCAGTGAACGGAGTAAGGACATTCCGAGTAACTACAGAGCGGTCAGTTTAATATCAGTGAAAGGGAGTAAGGACATTCCGAGTAACTACAGAGCGGTCAGTTTAATATCAGTGAACGGAGTAAGGACATTCCGAGATAACTACAGAGCGGTCAGTTTAATATCAGTGAAAGGGAGTAAGGACATTCCGAGTAACTACAGAGCGGTCAGTTTAATATCAGTGAAAGGGAGTAAGGACATTCCGAGTAACTACAGAGCGGCCAGTTTAATATCAGCGAAAGGGAGTAAGGACATTCCGAGTAACTACAGAGCGGTCAGTTTAATATCAGTGAACGGAGTAAGGACATTCCGAGTAACTACAGAGCGGTCAGTTTAATATCAGTGAACGGAGTCAGGACATGGCGAGTAACTACAGAGCGGTCAGTTTAATATCAGTGAACGGAGTCAGGACATGGCGAGTAACTACAGAGCGGTCAGTTTAATATCAGTGAACGGAGTAAGAACATTGCGAGTAACTACAGAGCGGTCAGTTTAATATCAGTGAAAGGGAGTAAGGACATTCCGAGATAACTACAGAGCGGTCAGTTTAATATCAGTGAAAGGGAGTAAGGACATTCCGAGTAACTACAGAGCGGTCAGTTTAATATCAGTGAACGGAGTAAGGACATTCCGAGATAACTACAGAGCGGTCAGTTTAATATCAGTGAAAGGGAGTAAGGACATTCCGAGTAACTACAGAGCGGTCAGTTTAATATCAGTGAATGGAGTATGGACATTCTGAGTGACTACAGAGCGGTCAGTTTAATATCAGTGAACGGAGTAAGGACATTCCGAGTAACTACAGAGCGGTCAGTTTAATATCAGTGAACGGAGTAAGGACATTCCGAGTAACTACAGAGCGGTCAGTTTAATATCAGTGAACGGAGTCAGGACATGGCGAGTAACTACAGAGCGGTCAGTTTAATATCAGTGAACGGAGTCAGGACATGGCGAGTAACTACAGAGAGGTCAGTTTAATATCAGCGAAAGGGAGTAAGGACATTCCGAGTAACTACAGAGCGGTCAGTTTACTATCAATGAACGGAGTAAGGACATTCCGAGTAACTACAGAGCGGTCAGTTTAATATCAGCGAAAGGGAGTAAGGACATTCCGAGTAACTACAGAGCGGTCAGTTTAATATCAGCGAAAGGGAGTAAGGACATTCCGAGTAACTACAGAGCGGTCAGTTTACTATCAATGAACGGAGTAAGGACATTCCGAGTAACTACAGAGCGGTCAGTTTAATATCAGTGAACGGAGTCAGGACATTCCGAGTAACCATAGAGCGGTCAGTTTAATATCAGTGAACGGAGTCAGGACATGGCGAGTAACTACAGAGCGGTCAGTTTAATATCAGTGAACGGAGTCAGGACATGGCGAGTAACTACAGAGAGGTCAGTTTAATATCAGCGAAAGGGAGTAAGGACATTCCGAGTAACTACAGAGCGGTCAGTTTACTATCAATGAACGGAGTAAGGACATTCCGAGTAACTACAGAGCGGTCAGTTTAATATCAGCGAAAGGGAGTAAGGACATTCCGAGTAACTACAGAGCGGTCAGTTTAATATCAGCGAAAGGGAGTAAGGACATTCCGAGTAACTACAGAGCGGTCAGTTTAATATCAGTGAACGGAGTAAGGACATTCCGAGTAACTACAGAGCGGTCAGTTTAATATCAGTGAACGGAGTCAGGACATGGCGAGTAACTACAGAGCGGTCAGTTTAATATCAGTGAACGGAGTCAGGACATGGCGAGTAACTACAGAGAGGTCAGTTTAATATCAGCGAAAGGGAGTAAGGACATTCCGAGTAACTACAGAGCGGTCAGTTTACTATCAATGAACGGAGTAAGAACATTCCGAGTAACTACAGAGCGGTCAGTTTAATATCAGCGAAAGGGAGTAAGGACATTCCGAGTAACTACAGAGCGGTCAGTTTAATATCAGTGAACGGAGTAAGGACATTCCGAGTAACTACAGAGCGGTCAGATTAATATCAGTGAAAGGGAGTAAGGACATTGCGAGTAACTACAGAGCGGTCAGTTTAATATCAGTGAACAGAGTAAGGACATTCCGAGTAACTACAGAGAGGTCAGTTTAATATCAGTGAAAGGGAGTATGGACATTCCGAGTAACTACAGAGCGGTCAGTTTAATAACAGTGATCGGAGTCAGGACATTCCGAGTAACTACAGAGTGGTCAGTTTAATATCAGTGAACGGAGTAAGGGCATTCCGAGTAACTACAGAGCGGTCAGTTTAATATCAGTGAACAGAGTCAGGACATTCCGAGTAACTACAGAGCGGTCAGTTTAAAATCAGTGAACGGAGTAAGGACATTCCGAGTAACTACAAAGCGGTCAGTTTAATATCAGTGAACGGAGTAAGGACATTCCGAGTAACTACAGAGCGGTCAGTTTAATATCAGTGAACGGAGTAAGGACATTCCGAGTAACTACAGAGCGGTCAGTTTAATATCAGTGAACAGAGTAAGGACATTCCGAGTAACTACAGAGCGGTCAGTTTAATATCAGTGAACGGAGTAAGGACATTCCGAGTAACTACAGAGCGGTCAGTTTAATATCAGTGAATGGAGTAAGGACATTCCCAGTAACTACAGAACGGTCAGTTTAATATCAGTGAACGGAGTAAGGACCTTCCGACTAACTACAGAGCGGTCAGTTTAATATCAGTGAACGGAGTATGGACATTCCGAGTAACTACAGAGCGGTCAGTTTAATATCAGTGAAAGGGAGTAAGGACATTCCGAGTAACTACAGAGCGGTCAGTTTAATATCAGTGAACGGGAGTAATGACATTCCGAGTAACTACAGAGCGGTCAGTTTAATATCAGTGAAAGGGAGTAAGGACATTCCGAGTAACTACAGAGCCGTCAGTTTAATATCAGTGAATGGAGTATGGACATTCCGAGTGACTACAGAGCGGTCAGTTTAATATCAGTGAAAGGGAGTCAGGACATTCCGAGTAACTACAGAGCGGTCAGTTTAATATCAGTGAACGGAGTAAGGACATTCCGAGTAACTACAGAGCGGTCAGTTTAATATCAGTGAAAGGGAGTAAGGACATTCCGAGTAACTACAGAGCGGTCAGTTTAATATCAGTGAACGGAGTAAGGACATTCCGATTAACTACAGAGCAGTCAGTTTAATATCAGTGAACGGAGTAAGGACATTCCGAGTAACTACAGAGCGGTCAGTTTAATATCAGTGAACGGAGTAAGGACATTCCGAGTAACTACAGAGCGGTCAGTTTAATATCAGTGAACGGAGTAAGGACATTCCGAGTAACTACAGAGCCGTCAGTTTAATATCAGTGAACGGAGTAAGGACATTCCGAGTAACAACAGAGCGGTCAGTTTAATATCAGTGAACGGAGTAAGGACATTCCGAGTAACTACAGAGCGGTCAGTTTAATATCAGTGAACAGAGTAAGGACATTCCGAGTAACTACAGAGCCGTCAGTTTAATATCAGTGAACGGAGTAAGGACATTCCGAGTAACTACAGAGCGGTCAGTTTAATATCAGTGAACGGAGTAAGGACATTCCGAGTAACTACAGAGCAGTCAGTTTAATATCAGTGAACGGAGTAAGGACATTCCGAGTAACTACAGAGCGGTCAGTTTAATATCAGTGAACGGAGTAAGGACATTCCGAGTAACTACAGAGCGGTCAGTTTAATATCAGTGAAAGGGAGTAAGGACATTCCGAGTAACTACAGAGCGGTCAGTTTAATATCAGTGAAAGGGAGTAAGGACATTCCGCGTAACTACAGAGCGGTCAGTTTTTAATATCAGTGAACGGAGTAAGGACATTCCGAGTAACTACCGAGCGGTCAGTTTAATATCAGTGAACGGAGTAAGGACATTCCGAGTAACTACAGAGCGGTCAGTTTAATATCAGTGAAAGGGAGTAAGGACATTCCGAGTAACTACAGAGCGGTCAGTTTAATATCAGTGAACGGAGTAAGGACATTCCGAGATAACTACAGAGCGGTCAGTTTAATATCAGTGAAAGGGAGTAAGGACATTCCGAGTAACTACAGAGCGGTCAGTTTAATATCAGTGAAAGGGAGTAAGGACATTCCGAGTAACTACAGAGCGGCCAGTTTAATATCAGCGAAAGGGAGTAAGGACATTCCGAGTAACTACAGAGCGGTCAGTTTAATATCAGTGAACGGAGTAAGGACATTCCGAGTAACTACAGAGCGGTCAGTTTAATATCAGTGAACGGAGTCAGGACATGGCGAGTAACTACAGAGCGGTCAGTTTAATATCAGTGAACGGAGTCAGGACATGGCGAGTAACTACAGAGCGGTCAGTTTAATATCAGTGAACGGAGTAAGAACATTGCGAGTAACTACAGAGCGGTCAGTTTAATATCAGTGAAAGGGAGTAAGGACATTCCGAGATAACTACAGAGCGGTCAGTTTAATATCAGTGAAAGGGAGTAAGGACATTCCGAGTAACTACAGAGCGGTCAGTTTAATATCAGTGAACGGAGTAAGGACATTCCGAGATAACTACAGAGCGGTCAGTTTAATATCAGTGAAAGGGAGTAAGGACATTCCGAGTAACTACAGAGCGGTCAGTTTAATATCAGTGAATGGAGTATGGACATTCTGAGTGACTACAGAGCGGTCAGTTTAATATCAGTGAACGGAGTAAGGACATTCCGAGTAACTACAGAGCGGTCAGTTTAATATCAGTGAACGGAGTAAGGACATTCCGAGTAACTACAGAGCGGTCAGTTTAATATCAGTGAACGGAGTCAGGACATGGCGAGTAACTACAGAGCGGTCAGTTTAATATCAGTGAACGGAGTCAGGACATGGCGAGTAACTACAGAGAGGTCAGTTTAATATCAGCGAAAGGGAGTAAGGACATTCCGAGTAACTACAGAGCGGTCAGTTTACTATCAATGAACGGAGTAAGGACATTCCGAGTAACTACAGAGCGGTCAGTTTAATATCAGCGAAAGGGAGTAAGGACATTCCGAGTAACTACAGAGCGGTCAGTTTAATATCAGCGAAAGGGAGTAAGGACATTCCGAGTAACTACAGAGCGGTCAGTTTACTATCAATGAACGGAGTAAGGACATTCCGAGTAACTACAGAGCGGTCAGTTTAATATCAGTGAACGGAGTCAGGACATTCCGAGTAACCATAGAGCGGTCAGTTTAATATCAGTGAACGGAGTCAGGACATGGCGAGTAACTACAGAGCGGTCAGTTTAATATCAGTGAACGGAGTCAGGACATGGCGAGTAACTACAGAGAGGTCAGTTTAATATCAGCGAAAGGGAGTAAGGACATTCCGAGTAACTACAGAGCGGTCAGTTTACTATCAATGAACGGAGTAAGGACATTCCGAGTAACTACAGAGCGGTCAGTTTAATATCAGCGAAAGGGAGTAAGGACATTCCGAGTAACTACAGAGCGGTCAGTTTAATATCAGCGAAAGGGAGTAAGGACATTCCAAGTAACTACAGAGCGGTCAGTTTAATATCAGTGAACGGAGTAAGGACATTCCGAGTAACTACAGAGCGGTCAGTTTAATATCAGTGAACGGAGTCAGGACATGGCGAGTAACTACAGAGCGGTCAGTTTAATATCAGTGAACGGAGTCAGGACATGGCGAGTAACTACAGAGAGGTCAGTTTAATATCAGCGAAAGGGAGTAAGGACATTCCGAGTAACTACAGAGCGGTCAGTTTACTATCAATGAACGGAGTAAGAACATTCCGAGTAACTACAGAGCGGTCAGTTTAATATCAGCGAAAGGGAGTAAGGACATTCCGAGTAACTACAGAGCGGTCAGTTTAATATCAGTGAACGGAGTAAGGACATTCCGAGTAACTACAGAGCGGTCAGATTAATATCAGTGAAAGGGAGTAAGGACATTGCGAGTAACTACAGAGCGGTCAGTTTAATATCAGTGAACAGAGTAAGGACATTCCGAGTAACTACAGAGAGGTCAGTTTAATATCAGTGAAAGGGAGTATGGACATTCCGAGTAACTACAGAGCGGTCAGTTTAATAACAGTGATCGGAGTCAGGACATTCCGAGTAACTACAGAGTGGTCAGTTTAATATCAGTGAACGGAGTAAGGGCATTCCGAGTAACTACAGAGCGGTCAGTTTAATATCAGTGAACAGAGTCAGGACATTCCGAGTAACTACAGAGCGGTCAGTTTAAAATCAGTGAACGGAGTAAGGACATTCCGAGTAACTACAAAGCGGTCAGTTTAATATCAGTGAACGGAGTAAGGACATTCCGAGTAACTACAGAGCGGTCAGTTTAATATCAGTGAACGGAGTAAGGACATTCCGAGTAACTACAGAGCGGTCAGTTTAATATCAGTGAACGGAGTAAGGACATTCCGAGTAACTACAGAGCGGTCAGTTTAATATCAGTGAACGGGAGTAAGGATATTCCGAGTAACTACAGAGCGGTCAGTTTAATATCAGTGAACGGAGTAAGAACATTCCGAGGAACTACAGAGCGGTCAGTTTAATATCAGTGAACGGAGTAAGGACATTCCGAGGAACTACAGAGCGGTCAGTTTAATATCAGTGAACGGACTAAGGACATTCCGAGTAACTACAGAGCGGTCAGTTTAATATCAGTGAACGGAGTATGGACATTCCGAGTAACTACAGAGCGGTCAGTTTAATATCAGTGAACGGAGTAAGGACATTCAGAGTAACTACAGAGAGGTCAGTTTAATATCAGTGAACGGAGTAAGGACATTCCGAGTAACTACAGAGCGGTCAGTTTAATATCAGTGAACGGAGTAAGGACATTCCGAGTAACTACAGAGCTGTCAGTTTACTATCAATGAACGGAGTAAGGACATTCCGAGTAACTACAGAGCGGTCAGTTTAATATCAGTGAACGGAGTCAGGACATTCCGAGTAACTACAGAGCGGTCAGTTTAATATCAGTGAACGGATTCAGGACATTCCGAGTAACTACAGAGCGGTCAGTTTAATATCAGTGAACGGAGTCAGGACATGGCGAGTAACTACAGAGAGGTCAGTTTACTATCAATGAACGGAGTCAGGACATTCCGAGTAACTACAGAGCGGTCAGTTTAATATCAGTGAACGGAGTCAGGACATTCCGAGTAACTACAGAGCGGTCAGTTTAATATCAGTGAACGGAGTCAGGACATGGCGAGTAACTACAGAGCGGTCAGTTTAATATCAGTGAACGGAGTCAGGACATGGCGAGTAACTACAGAGAGGTCAGTTTAATATCAGCGAAAGGGAGTAAGGACATTCCGAGTAACTACAGAGCGGTCAGTTTACTATCAATGAACGGAGTAAGGACATTCCGAGTAACTACAGAGCGGTCAGTTTAATATCAGCGAAAGGGAGTAAGGACATTCCGAGTAACTACAGAGCGGTCAGTTTAATATCAGCGAAAGGGAGTAAGGACATTCCGAGTAACTACAGAGCGGTCAGTTTAATATCAGTGAACGGAGTAAGGACATTCCGAGTAACTACAGAGCGGTCAGTTTAATATCAGTGAACGGAGTCAGGACATGGCGAGTAACTACAGAGCGGTCAGTTTAATATCAGTGAACGGGGTCAGGACATGGCGAGTAACTACAGAGAGGTCAGTTTAATATCAGCGAAAGGGAGTAAGGACATTCCGAGTAACTACAGAGCGGTCAGTTTACTATCAATGAACGGAGTAAGGACATTCCGAGTAACTACAGAGCGGTCAGTTTAATATCAGCGAAAGGGAGTAAGGACATTCCGAGTAACTACAGAGCGGTCAGTTTAATATCAGTGAACGGAGTAAGGACATTCCGAGTAACTACAGAGCGGTCAGTTTAATATCAGTGAAAGGGAGTATGGACATTCCGAGTAACTACAGAGCGGTCAGATTAATATCAGTGAAAGGGAGTAAGGACATTCCGAGTAACTACAGAGCGGTCAGTTTAATATCAGTGAACGGAGTAAGGACATTCCGAGTAACTACAGAGAGGTCAGTTTAATATCAGTGAAAGGGAGTAAGGACATTCCGAGTAACTACAGAGCGGTCAGTTTAATATCAGTGAACGGAGTAAGGACATTCCGAGTAACTACAGAGCGGTCAGTTTAATAACAGTGATCGGAGTCAGGACATTCCGAGTAACTACAGAGCGGTCAGTTTAATATCAGTGAACGGAGTAAGGACATTCCGAGTAACTACAGAGCGGTCAGTTTAATATCAGTGAACGGAGTCAGGACATTCCGAGATAACTACAGAGCGGTCAGTTTAATATCAGTGAAAGGGAGTAAGGACATTCCGAGTAACTACAGAGCGGTCAGTTTAATATCAGTGAACGGAGTAAGGACATTCCGAGTAACTACAGAGCGGTCAGTTTAATATCAGTGAACGGAGTATGGACATTCCGAGTAACTACAGAGCCGTCAGTTTAATATCAGTGAACGGAGTATGGACATTCCGAGTAACTACAGAGCGGTCAGTTTAATATCAGTGAAAGGGAGTAAGGACATTCCGAGTAACTACAGAGCCGTCAGTTTAATATCAGTGAACGGAGTATGGACATTCCGAGTAACTACAGAGCGGTCAGTTTAATATCAGTGAAAGGGAGTAAGGACATTCCGAGTAACTACAGAGCGGTCAGTTTAATATCAGTGAACGTAGTAAGGACATTCCGAGTAACTACAGAGCGGTCAGTTGAATATCAGTGAAAGGGAGTAAGGACATTCCGAGCAACTACAGAGCGGTCAGTTTAATATCAGTGAAAGGGAGTAAGGACATTCCGAGTAACTACAGAGCGGTCAGTTTATTTTCAGTGAACGGAGTAAGGACATTCCGAGTAACTACAGAGCGGTCAGTTTAATATCAGTGAACGGGAGTAAGGACATTCCGAGTAACTACAGAGCGGTCAGTTTAATATCAGTGAACAGAGTAAGGACATTCCGAGTAACTACAGAGCGGTCAGTTTAATATCAGTGAACAGAGTAAGGGCATTCCGAGTAACTACAGAGCGGTCAGTTTAATATCAGTGAACAGAGTAAGGACATTCCGAGTAACTACAGAGCGGTCAGTTTAATATCAGTGAACAGAGTAAGGACATTCCGAGTAACTACAGAGCGGTCAGTTTAATATCAGTGAAAGGGAGTAAGGACATTCCGAGTAACTACAGAGCGGTCAGTTTAATATCAGTGAAAGGGAGTATGGACATTCCGAGTAACTACAGAGCGGTCAGTTTATTTTCAGTGAACGGAGTAAGGACATTCCGAGTAACTACAGAGAGGTCAGTTTAATATCAGTGAAAGGGAGTAAGGACATTCCGAGTAATTACAGAGCGGTCAGTTTAATTTCAGTGAACGGAGTAAGGACATTCCGAGTAACTACAGAGCGGTCAGTTTAATAACAGTGAACGGAGTAAGGACATTCCGAGTAACTACAGAGCGGTCAGTTTAATATCAGTGAACGGAGTAAGGGCATTCCGAGTAACTACAGAGCGGTCAGTTTAATATCAGTGAACAGAGTAAGGACATTCCGAGTAACTACAGAGCCGTCAGTTTAATATCAGTGAACGGAGTATGGACATTCCGAGTAACTACAGAGCGGACAGTTTAATATCAGTGAACGGAGTAAGGACATTCCGAGTAACTACAGAGCGGTCAGTTTAATATCAGTGAACGGAGTAAGGACATTCCTAGTAACTACAGAGCGGTCAGTTTAATATCAGTGAACGGAGTAAGGACATTCCGAGTAACTACAGAGCGGTCAGTTTAATATCAGTGAACGGGAGTAAGGACATTCCGAGTAACTACAGAGCGGTCAGTTTAATATCAGTGAAAGGGAGTAAGGACATTCCGAGTAACTACAGAGCGGTCAGTTTAATGTCAGTTAAAGGGAGTAAGGACATTCCGTGTAACTACAGAGCGGTCAGTTTAATATCAGTGAACGGAGTAAGGACATTCCGAGTGACTACAGAGCGGTCAGTTTAATATCAGTGAAAGGGAGTAAGGACATTCCGAGTGACTACAGAGCGGTCAGTTTAATATCAGTGAACGTAGTAAGGACATTCCGAGTAACTACAGAGCGGTCAGTTGAATATCAGTGAAAGGGAGTAAGGACATTCCGAGCAACTACAGAGCGGTCAGTTTAATATCAGTGAACGGAGTAAGGACATTCCGAGTAACTACAGAGCGGTCAGTTTATTTTCAGTGAACGGAGTAAGGACATTCCGAGTAACTACAGAGCGGTCAGTTTAATATCAGTGAAGGGGAGTAAGGACATTCCGAGTAACTACAGAGCGGTCAGTTTAATATCAGTGAACAGAGTAAGGACATTCCGAGTAACTACAGAGCGGTCAGTTTAATATCAGTGAACGGAGTAAGGACATTCCGAGTAACTACAGAGCGGTCAGTTTAATATCAGTGAACGGAGTAAGGGCATTCCGAGTAACTACAGAGCGGTCAGTTTAATATCAGTGAACAGAGTAAGGACATTCCGAGTAACTACAGAGCGGTCAGTTTAATATCAGTGAAAGGGAGTAAGGACATTCCGAGTAACTACAGAGCGGTCAGTTTAATATCAGTGAAAGGGAGTATGGACATTCCGAGTAACTACAGAGCGGTCAGTTTAATATCAGTGAACGGAGTAAGGGCATTCCGAGTAACTACAGAGCGGTCAGTTTAATATCAGTGAACAGAGTAAGGACATTCCGAGTAACTACAGAGCGGTCAGTTTAATATCAGTGAACGGAGTAAGGACATTCCGAGTAACTACAGAGCGGTCAGTTTAATATCAGTGAACGGAGTAAGGACATTCCGAGTAACTACAGAGCGGTCAGTTTAATATCAGTGAACGGAGTAAGGACATTCCGAGTAACTACAGAGCGGTCAGTTTAATATCAGTGAACGGGAGTAAGGATATTCCGAGTAACTACAGAGCGGTCAGTTTAATATCAGTGAACGGAGTAAGAACATTCCGAGGAACTACAGAGCGGTCAGTTTAATATCAGTGAATGGAGTAAGGACATTCCGAGGAACTACAGAGCGGTCAGTTTAATATCAGTGAACGGACTAAGGACATTCCGAGTAACTACAGAGCGGTCAGTTTAATATCAGTGAACGGAGTATGGACATTCCGAGTAACTACAGAGCGGTCAGTTTAATATCAGTGAACGGAGTAAGGACATTCCGAGTAACTACAGAGAGGTCAGTTTAATATCAGTGAACGGAGTAAGGACATTCCGAGTAACTACAGAGCGGTCAGTTTAATATCAGTGAACGGAGTAAGGACATTCCGAGTAACTACAGAGCGGTCAGTTTAATATCAGTGAACGGAGTAAGGACATTCCGAGTAACTACAGAGCGGTCAGTTTAATATCAGAGAAAGGGAGTAAGGACATTCTGAGTAACTACAGAGCGGTCAGTTTAATATCAGTGAAAGGGAGTAAGGACATTCCGTGTAACTACAGAGCGGTCAGTTTAATATCAGTGAACGGAGTAAGGACATTCCGAGTAACTACAGAGCGGTCAGTTTAATATCAGTGACCGGAGTAAGGACATTCCGAGTAACTACAGAGCGGTCAGTTTAATATCAGTGAACGGAGTAAGGACATTCCGAGTTACTACAGAGCGGTCAGTTTAATATCAGTCAAAGGGAGTAAGGACATTCTGAGTAACTACAGAGCGGTCAGTTTAATATCAGTGAACGGAGTAAGGACATTCCGAGTTACTACAGAGCGGTCAGTTTAATATCAGTGAACGGGAGTAAGGACATTCCGAGTAACTACAGAGCGGTCAGTTTAATATCAGTGAAAGGGAGTAAGGACATTCCGAGTAACTACAGAGCGGTCAGTTTAATATCAGTCAAAGGGAGTAAGGACATTCTGAGTAACTACAGAGCGGTCAGTTTAATATCAGTGAAAGGGAGTAAGGACATTCCGAGTAACTACAGAGCGGTCAGTTTAATATCAGTGAACGGAGTAAGGACATTCCGAGTTACTACAGAGCGGTCAGTTTAATATCAGTGAACGGGAGTAAGGACATTCCGAGTAACTACAGAGCGGTCAGTTTAATATCAGTGAAAGGGAGTAAGGACATTCCGAGTAACTACAGAGCGGTCAGTTTAATATCAGTGAACGGGAGTAAGGACATTCCGAGTAACTACAGAGCGGTCAGTTTAATATCAGTGAACGGAGTAAGGACATTCCGAGTAACTACAGAGCGGTCAGTTTAATATCAGTGAACGGAGTAAGGACATTCCGAGTAACTACAGAGAGGTCAGTTTAATATCAGTGAACGGAGTAAGGACATTCCGAGTAACTACAGAGCGGTCAGTTTAATATCAGTGAACGGAGTAAGGACATTCCGAATAACTACAGAGCGGTCAGTTTAATATCAGTGAAAGGGAGTAAGGACATTCCGAGTAACTACAGAGCGGTCAGTTTAATATCAGGGAACGGAGTAAGGACATTCCGAGTAACTACAGAGCGGTCAGTTTAATATCAGTGAACGGAGTAAGGACATTCCGAGTAACTACAGAGCGGTCAGTTTAATATCAGTGAACGGAGTAAGAACATTCCGAGTAACTACAGAGCGGTCAGTTTAATATCAGTGAACGGAGTAAGGACATTCCGAGTAACTACAGAGCGGTCAGTTTAATATCAGGGAACGGAGGAAGGACATTCCGAGTAACTACAGAGCGGTCAGTTTACTATCAGGGAACGGAGTAAGGACATTCCGAGTAACTACAGAGCGGTCAGTTTAATATCAGTGAACGGAGTAAGGACATTCCGAGTAACTACAGAGCGGTCAGTTTAATATCAGTGAACGGAGTAAGAACATTCCGAGTAACTACAGAGCGGTCAGTTTAATATCAGTGAACGGAGTAAGGACATTCCGAGTAACTACAGAGCGGTCAGTTTAATATCAGGGAACGGAGTAAGGACATTCCGAGTAACTACAGAGCGGTCAGTTTAATATCAGTGAACGGAGTAAGGACATTCCGAGTAACTACAGAGCGGTCAGTTTAATATCAGTGAACGGAGTAAGAACATTCCGAGTAACTACAGAGCGGTCAGTTTAATATCAGTGAACGGAGTAAGGACATTCCGAATAACTACAGAGCGGTCAGTTTAATATCAGTGAAAGGGAGTAAGGACATTCCGAGTAACTACAGAGCGGTCAGTTTAATATCAGGGAACGGAGTAAGGACATTCCGAGTAACTACACAGCGGTCAGTTTAATATCAGTGAACGGAGTAAGGACATTCCGAGTAACTACAGAGCGGTCAGTTTAATATCAGTGAACGGAGTAAGAACATTCCGAGTAACTACAGAGCGGTCAGTTTAATATCAGTGAAAGGGAGTAAGGACATTCCGAGTAACTACAGAGCGGTCAGTTTAATATCAGTGAACGGAGTAAGGACATTCCGAGTAACTACAGAGCGGTCAGTTTAATATCAGTGAACGGAGTAAGGACATTCCGAGTAACTACAGAGCGGTCAGTTTAATATCAGTGAAAGGGAGTAAGGACATTCCGAGTAACTACAGAGCGGTCAGTTTAATATCAGTGAACGGAGTAAGGACATTCCGAGTAACTACAGAGCGGTCAGTTTAATATCAGTGAACGGAGTAAGGACATTCCGAGTAACTACAGAGCGGTCAGTTTAATATCAGTGAAAGGGAGTAAGGACATTCCGAGTAACTACAGAGCAGTCAGTTTAATATCAGTGAACGGAGTAAGGACATTCCGAGTAACTACAGAGCGGTCAGTTTAATATCAGTGAACGGAGTAAGGACATTCCGAGTAACTACAGAGCAGTCAGTTTAATATCAGTGAACGGAGTAAGGGCATTCCGAGTAACTACAGAGCGGTCAGTTTAATATCAGTGAACGGAGTAAGGACATTCCGAGTAACTACAGAGCAGTCAGTTTAATATCAGTGAACGGAGTAAGGGCATTCCGAGTAACTACAGAGCGGTCAGTTTAATATCAGTGAACGGAGTAAGGACATTCCGAGTAACTACAGAGCGGTCAGTTTAGTATCAGTGAACCGAGTAAGGACATTCCGAGTAACTACAGAGCGGTCAGTTTAATATCAGTGAAAGGGAGTAAGGACATTCCGAGTAACTACAGAGCGGTCAGTTTAATATCAGTGAAAGGGAGTAAGGACATTCCGAGTAACTACAGAGCGGTCAGTTTAATATCAGTGAACGGAGTAAGGACATTCCGAGTAACTACAGAGCAGTCAGTTTAATATCAGTGAACGGAGTAAGGACATTCCGAGTAACTACAGAGCGGTCAGTTTAATATCAGTGAAAGGGAGTAAGGACATTCCGAGTGACTACAGAGCGGTCAGTTTTATATCAGTGAAAGGGAGTAAGGACATTCCGAGTAACTACAGAGAGGTCAGTTTAATATCAGTGAAAGGGAGTCAGGACATTCCGAGTAACTACAGAGCGGTCAGTTTAATATCAGTGAACGGAGTAAGGACATTCCGAGTAACTACAGAGAGGTCAGTTTAATATCAGTGAACGGAGTAAGGACATTCCGAGTAACTACAGAGCGGTCAGTTTAATATCAGTGAACGGAGTAAGGACATTCCGAGTAACTACAGAGCGGTCAGTTTAATATCAGTGAACGGAGTAAGGACATTCCGAGTAACTACAGAGCGGTCAGTTTAATATCAGAGAAAGGGAGTAAGGACATTCTGAGTAACTACAGAGCGGTCAGTTTAATATCAGTGAAAGGGAGTAAGGACATTCCGTGTAACTACAGAGCGGTCAGTTTAATATCAGTGAACGGAGTAAGGACATTCCGAGTAACTACAGAGCGGTCAGTTTAATATCAGTGACCGGAGTAAGGACATTCCGAGTAACTACAGAGCGGTCAGTTTAATATCAGTGAACGGAGTAAGGACATTCCGAGTTACTACAGAGCGGTCAGTTTAATATCAGTCAAAGGGAGTAAGGACATTCTGAGTAACTACAGAGCGGTCAGTTTAATATCAGTGAACGGAGTAAGGACATTCCGAGTTACTACAGAGCGGTCAGTTTAATATCAGTGAACGGGAGTAAGGACATTCCGAGTAACTACAGAGCGGTCAGTTTAATATCAGTGAAAGGGAGTAAGGACATTCCGAGTAACTACAGAGCGGTCAGTTTAATATCAGTCAAAGGGAGTAAGGACATTCTGAGTAACTACAGAGCGGTCAGTTTAATATCAGTGAAAGGGAGTAAGGACATTCCGAGTAACTACAGAGCGGTCAGTTTAATATCAGTGAACGGAGTAAGGACATTCCGAGTTACTACAGAGCGGTCAGTTTAATATCAGTGAACGGGAGTAAGGACATTCCGAGTAACTACAGAGCGGTCAGTTTAATATCAGTGAAAGGGAGTAAGGACATTCCGAGTAACTACAGAGCGGTCAGTTTAATATCAGTGAACGGGAGTAAGGACATTCCGAGTAACTACAGAGCGGTCAGTTTAATATCAGTGAACGGAGTATGGACATTCCGAGTAACTACCGAGCGGTCAGTTTAATATCAGTGAACGGAGTAAGGACATTCCGAGTAACTACAGAGCGGTCAGTTTAATATCAGTGAACGGAGTAAGGACATTCCGAGTAACTACAGAGAGGTCAGTTTAATATCAGTGAACGGAGTAAGGACATTCCGAGTAACTACAGAGCGGTCAGTTTAATATCAGTGAACGGAGTAAGGTCATTCCGAATAACTACAGAGCGGTCAGTTTAATATCAGTGAAAGGGAGTAAGGACATTCCGAGTAACTACAGAGCGGTCAGTTTAATATCAGTGAAAGGGATTAAGGACATTCCGAGTAACTACAGAGCGGTCAGTTTAATACCAGGGAACGGAGTAAGGACATTCCGAGTAACTACAGAGCGGTCAGTTTAATATCAGTGAACGGAGTAAGGACATTCCGAGTAACTACAGAGCGGTCAGTTTAATATCAGTGAACGGAGTAAGGACATTCCGAGTAACTACAGAGCGGTCAGTTTAATATCAGGGAACGGAGTAAGGACATTCCGAGTAACTACAGAGCGGTCAGTTTAATATCAGTGAACGGAGTAAGGACATTCCGAGTAACTACAGAGCGGTCAGTTTAATATCAGTGAACGGAGTAAGAACATTCCGAGTAACTACAGAGCGGTCAGTTTAATATCAGTGAACGGAGTAAGGACATTCCGAGTAACTACAGAGCGGTCAGTTTAATATCAGTGAACGGAGTAAGAACATTCCGAGTAACTACAGAGCGGTCAGTTTAATATCAGTGAACGGAGTAAGGACATTCCGAGTAACTACAGAGCGGTCAGTTTAATATCAGTGAAAGGGAGTAAGGACATTCCGAGTAACTACAGAGCGGTCAGTTTAATATCAGTGAACGGAGTAAGGACATTCCGAGTAACTACAGAGCGGTCAGTTTAATATCAGTGAACGGAGTAAGGACATTCCGAGTAACTACAGAGCGATCAGTTTAATATCAGTGAAAGGGAGTAAGGACATTCCGAGTAACTACAGAGCAGTCAGTTTAATATCAGTGAACGGAGTAAGGGCATTCCGAGTAACTACAGAGCGGTCAGTTTAATATCAGTGAACGGAGTAAGGACATTCCGAGTAACTACAGAGCGGTCAGTTTAATATCAGTGAACGGAGTAAGGACATTCCGAGTAACTACAGAGCAGTCAGTTTAATATCAGTGAACGGAGTAAGGGCATTCCGAGTAACTACAGAGCGGTCAGTTTAATATCAGTGAACGGAGTAAGGAATTCCGAGTAACTACAGAGCTGTCAGTTTAATATCAGTGAACAGAGTAAGGGCATTCCGAGTAACTACAGAGCGGTCAGTTTAATATCAGTGAACGGAGTAAGGACATTCCGAGTAACTACAGAGCGGTCAGTTTAGTATCAGTGAACGGAGTAAGGACATTCCGAGTAACTACAGAGCGGTCAGTTTAATATCAGTGAAAGGGAGTAAGGACATTCCGAGTAACTACAGAGCGGTCAGTTTAATATCAGTGAAAGGGAGTAAGGACATTCCGAGTAACTACAGAGCGGTCAGTTTAATATCAGTGAACGGAGTAAGGACATTCCGAGTAACTACAGAGCAGTCAGTTTAATATCAGTGAACGGAGTAAGGACATTCCGAGTAACTACAGAGCGGTCAGTTTAATATCAGTGAAAGGGAGTAAGGACATTCCGAGTGACTACAGAGCGGTCAGTTTAATATCAGTGAAAGGGAGTAAGGACATTCCGAGTAACTACAGAGAGGTCAGTTTAATATCAGTGAAAGGGAGTCAGGACATTCCGAGTAACTACAGAGCGGTCAGTTTAATATCAGTGAACGGAGTAAGGACATTCCGAGTGACTACAGAGCGGTCAGTTTAATATCAGTGAAAGGGAGTCAGGACATTCCGAGTAACTACAGAGCGATCAGTTTAATATCAGTGAACGGGAGTAAGGACATTCCGAGTAACTACAGAGCGGTCAGTTTAATATCAGTGAACGGGAGTAAGGACATTCCGAGTAACTACAGAGCGGTCAGTTTAATATCAGTGAAAGGGAGTAAGGACATTCCGAGTAACTACAGAGCGGTCAGTTTAATATCAGTGAACGGAGTAAGGACATTCCGAGTAACTACAGAGCGGTCAGTTTAATATCAGTGAACGGAGTAAGGACATTCCGAGTAACTACAGAGCGGTCAGTTTAATATCAGTGAACGGAGTAAGGACATTCCGAGTAACTACAGAGCGGTCAGTTTAATATCAGTGAAAGGGAGTAAGGACATTCCGAGTAACTACAGAGCAGTCAGTTTAATATCAGTGAACGGAGTAAGGGCATTCCGAGTAACTACAGAGCGGTCAGTTACTCAAACTTACTCAAAGGGAGTAAGGACATGATTAGTAAGTTTGCAGACGACACAAAGGTTGGTGGAATTGCGGATAGCGATGAGGACTGTCTGAGGATACAGCAGGATTTAGATTGTCTGGAGACTTGGGCGGAGAGATGGCAGATGGAGTTTAACCTGGACAAATGTGAGGTAATGCATTTTGGAAGGGCTAATGCAGGTAGGGAATATACAGTGAATGGTAGAACCCTCAAGAGTATTGAAAGTCAAAGAGATCTAGGAGTACAGGTCCACCGATCACTGAAAGGGGCTACACAGGTGGAGAAGGTAGTCAAGAAGGCATACGGCATGCTTGCCTTCATTGGCCGGGGCATTGAGTATAAGAATTGGCAAGTCATGTTGCAGCTGTATAGAACCTTAGTTAGGCCACACTTGGAGTATAGTGTTCAATTCTGGTCGCCACACTACCAGAAGGATGTGGAGGCTTTAGAGAGGGTGCAGAAGAGATTTACCAGAATGTTGCCTGGTATGGAGGGCATAAGCTATGAGGAGCGATTGAATAAACTCGGTTTGTTCTCACTGGAACGAAGGAGGTTGAGGGGCGACCTGATAGAGGTATACAAAATTATGAGGGGCATAGACAGAGTGGATAGTCAGAGGCTTTTCCCCAGGGTAGAGGGGTCAATTACTAGGGGGCATAGGTTTAAGGTGAGAGGGGCAAAGTTTAGAGTAGATGTACGAGGCAAGTTTTTTACGCAGAGGGTAGTGGGTGCCTGGAACTCGCTACCGGAGGAGGTAGTGGAGGCAGGGACGATAGGGACATTTAAGGGGCATCTTGACAAATATATGAATAGGATGGGAATAGAAGGATACGGACCCAGGAAGTGTAGAAGATTGTAGTTTAGTCGGGCAGTATGGTCGGCACGGGCTTGGAGGGCCGAAGGGCCTGTTCCTGTGCTGTACATTTCTTTGTTCTTTGTTCTTGTTCTTTGACATTCCGAGTAACTACAGAGCGGTCAGTTTAATATCAGTGAACGGAGTCAGGACATTCCGAGTAACTACAGAGCGGTCAGTTTAATATCAGTGAAAGGGAGTAAGGACATTCCGAGTAACTACAGAGCGGTCAGTTTAATATCAGTGAACGGGAGTAAGGACATTCCGAGTAACTACAGAGCGGTCAGTTTAATATCAGTGAATGGGAGTAAGGACATTCCGAGTAACTACAGAGCGGTCAGTTTAATATCAGTGAAAGGGAGTAAGGACATTCCGAGTAACTACAGAGCGGTCAGTTTAATATCAGTGAACGGAGTAAGGACATTCCGAGTAACTACAGAGCGGTCAGTTTAATATCAGTGAAAGGGAGTAAGGACATTCCGAGTAACTACAGAGCGGTCAGTTTAATATCAGTGAAAGGGAGTAAGGACATTCCGAGTAACTACAGAGCGGTCAGTTTAATATCAGTGAACGGAGTAAGGACATTCCGAGTAAGTACAGAGCGGTCAGTTTAATATCAGTGAACGGAGTAAGGACATTGCGAGTAACTACAGAGCGGTCAGTTTAATATCAGTGAATGGAGTAAGGACATTCCGAGTAACTACAGAGCGGTCAGTTTAATATCAGTGAAAGGGAGTAAGGACATTCCGAGTAACTACAGAGCGGTCAGTTTAATATCAGTGAACGGAGTAAGGACATTCCGAGTAACTACAGAGCGGTCAGTTTAATATCAGTGAACGGAGTCAGGACGTTCCGAGTAACTACAGAGCGGTCAGTTTAATATCAGTGAACGGAGTCAGGACGTTCCAAGTAACTACAGAGCGGTCAGTTTAATATCAGTGAACGGAGTAAGGACATTCCGAGTAACTACAGAGCGGTCAGTTTAATATCAGTGAACGGAGTAAGGACATTCCGAGTGACTACAGAGCGGTCAGTTTAATATCAGTGAACGGAGTAAGGACATTCCGAGTAACTACAGAGCGGTCAGTTTAATATCAGTGAAAGGGAGTAAGGACATTCCGAGTAACTACAGAGCAGTCAGTTTAATATCAGTGAACGGAGTAAGGGCATTCCGAGTAACTACAGAGCGGTCAGTTACTCAAACTTACTCAAAGGGAGTAAGGACATGATTAGTAAGTTTGCAGACGACACAAAGGTTGGTGGAATTGCGGATAGCGATGAGGACTGTCTGAGGATACAGCAGGATTTAGATTGTCTGGAGACTTGGGCGGAGAGATGGCAGATGGAGTTTAACCTGGACAAATGTGAGGTAATGCATTTTGGAAGGGCTAATGCAGGTAGGGAATATACAGTGAATGGTAGAACCCTCAAGAGTATTGAAAGTCAAAGAGATCTAGGAGTACAGGTCCACCGATCACTGAAAGGGGCTACACAGGTGGAGAAGGTAGTCAAGAAGGCATACGGCATGCTTGCCTTCATTGGCCGGGGCATTGAGTATAAGAATTGGCAAGTCATGTTGCAGCTGTATAGAACCTGAGTTAGGCCACACTTGGAGTATAGTGTTCAATTCTGGTCGCCACACTACCAGAAGGATGTGGAGGCTTTAGAGAGGGTGCAGAAGAGATTTACCAGAATGTTGCCTGGTATGGAGGGCATAAGCTATGAGGAGCGATTGAATAAACTCGGTTTGTTCTCACTGGAACGAAGGAGGTTGAGGGGCGACCTGATAGAAGTATACAAAATTATGAGGGGCATAGACAGAGTGGATAGTCAGAGGCTTTTCCCCAGGGTAGAGGGGTCAATTACTAGGGGGCATAGGTTTAAGGTGAGAGGGGCAAAGTTTAGAGTAGATGTACGAGGCAAGTTTTTTACGCAGAGGGTAGTGGGTGCCTGGAACTCGCTACCGGAGGAGGTAGTGGAGGCAGGGACGATAGGGACATTTAAGGGGCATCTTGACAAATATATGAATAGGATGGGAATAGAAGGATACGGACCCAGGAAGTGTAGAAGATTGTAGTTTAGTCGGGCAGTATGGTCGGCACGGGCTTGGAGGGCCGAAGGGCCTGTTCCTGTGCTGTACATTTCTTTGTTCTTTGTTCTTGTTCTTTGACATTCCGAGTAACGACAGAGCGGTCAGTTTAATATCAGTGAACGGAGTCAGGACATTCCGAGTAACTACAGAGCGGTCAGTTTAATATCAGTGAAAGGGAGTAAGGACATTCCGAGTAACTACAGAGCGGTCAGTTTAATATCAGTGAACGGGAGTAAGGACATTCCGAGTAACTACAGAGCGGTCAGTTTAATATCAGTGAATGGGAGTAAGGACATTCCGAGTAACTACAGAGCGGTCAGTTTAATATCAGTGAAAGGGAGTAAGGACATTCCGAGTAACTACAGAGCGGTCAGTTTAATATCAGTGAACGGAGTAAGGACATTCCGAGTAACTACAGAGCGGTCAGTTTAATATCAGTGAAAGGGAGTAAGGACATTCCGAGTAACTACAGAGCGGTCAGTTTAATATCAGTGAAAGGGAGTAAGGACATTCCGAGTAACTACAGAGCGGTCAGTTTAATATCAGTGAACGGAGTAAGGACATTCCGAGTAAGTACAGAGCGGTCAGTTTAATATCAGTGAACGGAGTAAGGACATTGCGAGTAACTACAGAGCGGTCAGTTTAATATCAGTGAATGGAGTAAGGACATTCCGAGTAACTACAGAGCGGTCAGTTTAATATCAGTGAAAGGGAGTAAGGACATTCCGAGTAACTACAGAGCGGTCAGTTTAATATCAGTGAACGGAGTAAGGACATTCCGAGTAACTACAGAGCGGTCAGTTTAATATCAGTGAACGGAGTCAGGACGTTCCGAGTAACTACAGAGCGGTCAGTTTAATATCAGTGAACGGAGTCAGGACGTTCCAAGTAACTACAGAGCGGTCAGTTTAATATCAGTGAACGGAGTAAGGACATTCCGAGTAACTACAGAGCGGTCAGTTTAATATCAGTGAACGGAGTAAGGACATTCCGAGTGACTACAGAGCGGTCAGTTTAATATCAGTGAACGGAGTCAGGACGTTCCGAGTAACTACAGAGCGGTCAGTTTAATATCAGTGAACGGAGTAAGGACATTCCGAGTAACTACAGAGCGGTCAGTTTAATATCAGTGAACGGAGTCAGGACGTTCCGAGTAACTACAGAGCGGTCAGTTTAATATCAGTGAACGGAGTCAGGACGTTCCGAGTAACTACAGAGCGGTCAGTTTAATATCAGTGAACGGAGTAAGGACATTCCGAGTAACTACAAAGCGGTCAGTTTAATATCAGTGAACGGAGTCAGGACGTTCCGAGTAACTACAGAGCGGTCAGTTTAATATCAGTGAACGGAGTAAGGACATTCCGAGTAACTACAGAGCGGTCAGTTTAATATCAGTGAACGGAGTCAGGACGTTCCGAGTAACTACAGAGCGGTCAGTTTAATATCAGTGAACGGAGTCAGGACGTTCCGAGTAACTACAGAGCGGTCAGTTTAATATCAGTGAACGGAGTAAGGACATTCCGAGTAACTACAAAGCGGTCAGTTTAATATCAGTGAACGGAGTCAGGACGTTCCGAGTAACTACAGAGCGGTCAGTTTAATATCAGTGAACGGAGTCAAGACGTTCCGAGTAACTACAGAGCGGTCAGTTTAATATCAGTGAACGGAGTCAGGACGTTCCGAGTAACTACAGAGCGGTCAGTTTAATATCAGTGAACGGAGTAAGGACATTCCGAGTAACTACAGAGCGGTCAGTTTAATATCAGTGAACGGAGTAAGGACATTCCGAGTAACTACAGAGCGGTCAGTTTAATATCAGTGAAAGGGAGTAAGGACATTCCGAGTAACTAGAGAGCGGTCAGTTTAATATCAGTGAAAGGGAGTAAGGACATTCCGAGTAACTACAGAGCGGTCAGTTTAATATCAGTGAAAGGGAGTAAGGACATTCCGAGTAACTACAGAGCCGTCAGTTTAATATCAGTGAACGGAGTAAGGACATTCCGAGTAACTACAGAGCGGTCAGTTTAATATCAGTGAATGGAGTAAGGACATTCCGAGTAACTACAGAGCGGTCAGTTTAATATCAGTGAACGGAGTAAGGACATTCCGAGTAACTACAGAGCGGTCAGTTTAATATCAGTGAACGGAGTAAGGACATTCCGAGTAACTACAGAGCGGTCAGTTTAATATCAGTGAACGGAGTAAGGACATTCCGAGTAACTACAGAGCAGTCAGTTTAATATCAGTGAAAGGGAGTAAGGACATTCCGAGTAACTACAGAGCCGTTAGTTTAATATCAGTGAACGGAGTAAGGACATTCCGAGTAACTACAGAGCGGTCAGTTTAATATCAATGAAAGGGAGTAAGGACATTCCGAGTAACTACAGAGCGGTCAGTTTAATATCAGTGAATGGAGTATGGACATTCCGAGTGACTACAGAGCGGTCAGTTTAATATCAGTGAAAGGGAGTAAGGACATTCCGAGTAACTACAGAGCGGTCAGTTTAATATCAGTGAATGGAGTATGGACATTCCGAGTGACTACAGAGCGGTCAGTTTAATATCAGTGAAAGGGAGTCAGGACATTCCGAGTATCTACAGAGCGGTCAGTTTAATATCAGTGAACGGGAGTAAGGACATTCCGAGTAACTACAGAGCGGTCAGTTTAATATCAGTGAACGGGAGTAAGGACATTCCGAGTAACTACAGAGCGGTCAGTTTAATATCAGTGAACGGAGTAAGGACATTCCGAGTAACTACAGAGCGGTCAGTTTAATATCAGTGAATGGAGTAAGGACATTCCGAGTAACTACAGAGCGGTCAGTTTAATATCAGTGAAAGGGAGTAAGTACATTCCGAGTAACTACAGAGCGGTCAGTTTAATATCAGTGAACGGGAGTAAGGACATTCCGAGTAACTACAGAGCGGTCAGTTTAATATCAGTGAAAGGGAGTAAGGACATTCCGAGTAACTACAGAGCGGTCAGTTTAATATCAGTGAACGGAGTAAGGACATTCCGAGTAACTACAGAGCGGTCAGTTTAATATCAGTGAACGGAGTAAGGACATTCCGAGTAACTACAGAGCGGTCAGTTTAATATCAGTGAACGGAGTAAGGACATTCCGAGTAACTACAGAGCGGTCAGTTTAATATCAGTGAACGGAGTAAGGACATTCCGAGTAACTACAGAGCGGTCAGTTTAATATCAGTGAACGGGAGTAAGGACATTCCGAGTAACTACAGAGCGGTCAGTTTAATATCAGTGAACGGTGTAAGGACATTCCGAGTAACTACAGAGCGGTCAGTTTAATATCAGTGAAAGGGAGTAAGGACATTCCGAGTAACTACAGAGAGGTCAGTTTAACATCAGTGAACGGAGTAAGGACATTCCGAGTAACTACAGAGCGGTCAGTTTAATATCAGTGAACGGAGTAAGGACATTCCGAGTAACTACAGAGCGGTCAGTTTAATATCAGTGAAAGGGAGTAAGGACATTCCGAGTAACTACAGAGCCGTCAGTTTAATATCAGTGAACGGAGTAAGGACATTCCGAGTAACTACAGAGCGGTCAGTTTAATATCAGTGAACGGAGTAAGGACATTCCGAGTAACTACCGAGCGGTCAGTTTAATATCAGTGAACGGAGTAAGGACATTCCGAGTAACTACAGAGCGGTCAGTTTAATATCAGTGAACGGAGTAAGGACATTCCGAGTAACTACCGAGCGGTCAGTTTAATATCAGTGAACGGGAGTAAGGGCATTCCGAGTAACTACAGAGCGGTCAGTTTAATATCAGTGAACGGTGTAAGGACATTCCGAGTAACTACAGAGCCGTCAGTTTAATATCAGTGAACGGAGTAAGGACATTCCGAGTAACTACAGAGCGGTCAGTTTAATATCAGTGAAAGGGGGTAAGGACATTCCGAGTAACTACAGAGCGGTCAGTTTAATATCAGTGAAATGGAGTAAGGACATTCCGAGTAACTACAGAGCGGTCAGTTTAATATCAGTGAACGGGAGTAAGGACATTCCGAGTAACTACAGAGCGGTCAGTTTAATATCAGTGAACGGAGTAAGGACATTCCGAGTAACTACAGAGCGGTCAGTTTAATATCAGTGAACGGAGTAAGGACATTCCGAGTAACTACAGAGCGGTCAGTTTAATATCAGTGAAAGGGAGTAAGGACATTCTGAGTAACTACAGAGCGGTCAGTTTAATATCAGTGAAAGGGAGTAAGGACATTCCGAGTAACTGCAGAGCCGTCAGTTTAATATCAGTGAACGGAGTAAGGACATTCCGAGTAACTACAGAGCGGTCAGTTTAATATCAGTGAACGGAGTAAGGACATTCCGAGTAACTACAGAGCGGTCAGTTTAATATCAGTGAAAGGGAGTAAGGACATTCCGAGTAACTACAGAGCGGTCAGTTTAATATCAGTGAACGGAGTAAGGACATTCCGAATAACTACAGAGCTGTCAGTTTAATATCAGTGAAAGGGAGTAAGGACATTCCGAGTAACTACAGAGCGGTCAGTTTAATATCAGTGAAAGGGAGTAAGGACATTCCGAGTAACTACAGAGCGGTCAGTTAAATATCAGTGAAAGGGAGTAAGGACATTCCGAGTGACTACAGAGCGGTCAGTTTAATATCAGTGAAAGGGAGTAAGGACATTCCGAGTGACTACAGAGCGGTCAGTTTAATATCAGTGAACGGAGTAAGGACATTCCGAGTAACTACAGAGCGGTCAGTTTAATATCAGTGAAAGGGAGTAAGGACATTCCGAGTAACTACAGAGCGGTCAGTTTAATATCAGTGAACGGAGTAAGGACATTCCGAGTAACTACAGAGCGGTCAGTTTAATATCAGTGAACGGAGTATGGACATTCCGAGTAACTACAGAGCGGTCAGTTTAATATCAGTGAAAGGGAGTAAGGACATTCCGAGTAACTACAGAGCGGTCAGTTTAATATCAGTGAAAGGGAGTCAGGACATTCCGAGTAACTACAGAGCGGTCAGTTTAATATCAGTGAACGGGAGTAAGGACATTCCGAGTAACTACAGAGCGGTCAGTTTAATATCAGTGAACGGGAGTAAGGACATTCCGAGTAACTACAGAGCGGTCAGTTTAATATCAGTGAACGGAGTAAGGACATTCCGAGTAACTACAGAGCGGTCAGTTTAATATCAGTGAACGGAGTAAGGACATTCCGAGTAACTACAGAGCGGTCAGTTTAATAGCAGTGAATGGAGTAAGGACATTCCGAGTTACTACAGAGCGGTCAGTTTAATATCAGTGAACGGAGTAAGGACATTCCGAGTAACTACAGAGCGGTCAGTTTAATATCAGTGAACGGGAGTAAGGACAATCCGAGTAACTACAGAGCGGTCAGTTTAATATCAGTGAACGGAGTAAGGACATTCCGAGTAACTACAGAGCGGTCAGTTTAATATCAGTGAACGGTGTAAGGACATTCCGAGTAACTACAGAGCGGTCAGTTTAATATCAGTGAAAGGGAGTAAGGACATTCCGAGTAACTACAGAGCGGTCAGTTTAATATCAGTGAACGGAGTAAGGACATTCCGAGTAACTACAGAGCGGTCAGTTTAATATCAGTGAACGGAGTAAGAACATTCCGAGTAACTACAGAGCGGTCAGTTTAATATCAGTGAACGGAGTAAGGACATTCCGAGTAACTACAGAGCGGTCAGTTTAATATCAGTGAACGGAGTAAGGACATTCCGAGTAACTACCGAGCGGTCAGTTTAATATCAGTGAACGGAGTAAGGACATTCCGAGTAACTACAGAGCGGTCAGTTTAATATCAGTGAACGGAGTAAGGACATTCCGAGTAACTACCGAGCGGTCAGTTTAATATCAGTGAACGGGAGTAAGGACAATCCGAGTAACTACAGAGCGGTCAGTTTAATATCAGTGAACGGAGTAAGGACATTCCGAGTAACTACAGAGCGGTCAGTTTAATATCAGTGAACGGAGTAAGGACATTCCGAGTAACTACAGAGCGGTCAGTTTAATATCAGTGACCGGAGTATGGACATTCCGAGTAACTACAGAGCGGTCAGTTTAATATCAGTGAACGGAGTAAGGACATTCCGAGTAACTACAGAGCGGTCAGTTTAATATCAGTGAAAGGGGGTAAGGACATTCCGAGTAACTACAGAGCGGTCAGTTTAATATCAGTGAAATGGAGTAAGGACATTCCGAGTAACTACAGAGCGGTCAGTTTAATATCAGTGAACGGGAGTAAGGACATTCCGAGTAACTACAGAGCGGTCAGTTTAATATCAGTGAACGGAGTAAGGACATTCCGAGTAACTACAGAGCGGTCAGTTTAATATCAGTGAACGGAGTAAGGACATTCCGAGTAACTACAGAGCGGTCAGTTTAATAACAGTGAAAGGGAGTAAGGACATTCCGAGTAACTACAGAGCGGTCAGTTTAATAATAGTGAACGGGAGTAAGGACATTCCGAGTAACTACAGAGCGGCCAGTTTAATATCAGTGAAAGGGAGTATGGACATTCCGAGTAACTACAGAGCGGTCAGTTTAATATCAGTGAACGGAGTAAGGACATTCCGAGTAACTACAGAGCGGCCAGTTTAATATCAGTGAACGGAGTAAGGACATTCGGAGTAACTACAGAGCGGTCAGTTTAATATCAGTGAACGGAGTAAGGACATTCCGAGTAACTACAGAGCGGTCAGTTTAATATCAGTGAACGGAGTAAGGACATTCGGAGTAACTACAGAGCGGTCAGTTTAATATCAGTGAAAGGGAGTAAGGACATTCCGAGTAACTACAGAGCGGTCAGTTTAATATCAGTGAACGGAGTAAGGACATTCCGAGTAACTACAGAGCGGTCAGTTTAATATCAGCGAAAGGGAGTAAGGACATTCCGAGTAACTACAGAGCGGTCAGTTTAATATCAGTGAACGGAGTAAGGACATTCCGAGTAACTACAGAGCGGCCAGTTTAATATCAGTGAACGGAGTAAGGACATTCGGAGTAACTACAGAGCGGTCAGTTTAATATCAGTGAACGGAGTAAGGACATTCCGAGTAACTACAGAGCGGTCAGTTTAATATCAGTGAACGGAGTCAGGACATTCCGAGTAACTACAGAGCGGTCAGTTTAATATCAGTGAAAGGGAGTAAGGACATTCCGAGTAACTACAGAGCGGTCAGTTTAATATCAGTGAACGGAGTAAGGACATTCCGAGTAACTACAGAGCGGTCAGTTTAATATCAGTGAACGGAGTAAGGACATTCCGAGTAACTACAGAGCGGTCAGTTTAATATCAGTGAACAGAGTAAGGACATTCCGAGTAACTACAGAGCGGTCAGTTTAATATCAGTGAAAGGGAGTATGGACATTCCGAGTAACTACAGAGCGGTCAGTTTAATATCAGTGAACGGTGTAAGGACATTCCGAGTAACTACAGAGCGGTCAGTTTAATATCAGTGAAAGGGAGTAAGGACATTCCGAGTAACTACAGAGCGGTCAGTTTAATATCAGTGAACGGAGTAAGGACATTCCGAGTAACTACAGAGCGGTCAGTTTAATATCAGTGAACGGAGTAAGGACATTCCGAGTAACTACAGAGCGGTCAGTTTAATATCAGTGAACGGAGTAAGAACATTCCGAGTAACTACAGAGCGGTCAGTTTAATATCAGTGAACGGAGTAAGGACATTCCGAGTAACTACAGAGCGGTCAGTTTAATATCAGTGAACGGAGTAAGGACATTCCGAGTAACTACAGAGCGGTCAGTTTAATATCAGTGAACGGAGTAAGGACATTCCGAGTAACTACAGAGCGGTCAGTTTAATATTTGTGAACGGAGTATGGACATTCCGAGTAACTACCGAGCGGTCAGTTTAATATCAGTGAACGGAGTAAGGACATTCCGAGTAACTACAGAGCGGTCAGTTTAATATCAGTGAACGGAGTAAGGACATTCCGAGTAACTACAGAGCGGTCAGTTTAATATCAGTGACCGGAGTATGGACATTCCGAGTAACTACCGAGCGGTCAGTTTAATATCAGTGAACGGAGTAAGGACATTCCGAGTAACTACAGAGCGGTCAGTTTAATATCAGTGAACGGAGTAAGGACATTCCGAGTAACTACCGAGCGGTCAGTTTAATATCAGTGAAAGGGAGTAAGGACATTCCGAGTAACTACAGAGCGGTCAGTTTAATATCAGTGAACGGTGTAAGGACATTCCGAGTAACTACAGAGCCGTCAGTTTAATATCAGTGAACGGAGTAAGGACATTCCGAGTAACTACAGAGCGGTCAGTTTAATATCAGTGAACGGAGTCAGGACATGGCGAGTAACTACAGAGCGGTCAGTTTAATATCAGTGATCGGAGTAAGAACATTCCGAGTAACTACAGAGCGGTCAGTTTAATATCAGTGAATGGAGTAAGGACATTCCGAGTAAATACAGAGCGGTCAGTTTAATATCAGTGAAATGGAGTAAGGACATTCCGAGTAACTACAGAGCGGTCAGTTTAATATCAGTGAACGGGAGTAAGGACATTCCGAGTAACTACAGAGCGGTCAGTTTAATATCAGTGAACGGAGTAAGGACATTCCGAGTAACTACAGAGCGGTCAGTTTAATATCAGTGAACGGAGTAAGGACATTCCGAGTAACTACAGAGCCGTCAGTTTAATATCAGTGAACGGAGTAAGGACATTCCGAGTAACTACAGAGCGGTCAGTTTAATATCAGTGAAAGGGAGTATGGACATTCCGAGTAACTACAGAGCGGTCAGTTTAATAACAGTGAAAGGGAGTAAGGACATTCCGAGTAACTACAGAGCGGTCAGTTTAATATCAGTGAAAGGGAGTATGGACATTCCGAGTAACTACAGAGCGGTCAGTTTAATAACAGTGAAAGGGAGTAAGGACATTCCGAGTAACTACAGAGCGGTCTGTTTAATACCAGTGAACGGAGTAAGGACATTCCGAGTAACTACAGAGCGGTCAGTTTAATATCAGTGAACGGAGTAAGGACATTCCGAGTAACTACAGAGCGGTCAGTTTAATATCAGTGAACGGAGTAAGGACATTCCGAGTAACTACAGAGCGGTCAGTTTAATATCAGTGAACGGTGTAAGGACATTCCGAGTAACTACAGAGCGGTCAGTTTAATATCAGTGAAAGGGAGTAAGGACATTCCGAGTAACTACAGAGCGGTCAGTTTAATATCAGTGAACGGAGTAAGAACATTCCGAGTAACTACAGAGCGGTCAGTTTAATATCAGTGAACGGAGTAAGGACATTCCGAGTAACTACAGAGCGGTCAGTTTAATATCAGTGAACGGAGTAAGGACATTCCGAGTAACTACCGAGCGGTCAGTTTAATATCAGTGAACGGAGTAAGGACATTCCGAGTAACTACAGAGCGGTCAGTTTAATATCAGTGAACGGAGTAAGGACATTCCGAGTAACTACAGAGTGGTCAGTTTAATATCAGTGAACGGAGTAAGGACATTCCGAGTAACTACCGAGTGGTCAGTTTAATATCAGTGACCGGAGTATGGACATTCCGAGTAACTACAGAGCGGTCAGTTTAATATCAGTGAACGGAGTAAGGACATTCCGAGTAACTACAGAGCGGTCAGTTTAATATCAGTGAACGGTGTAAGGACATTCCGAGTAACTACAGAGCCGTCAGTTTAATATCAGTGAACGGAGTAAGGACATTCCGAGTAACTACAGAGCGGTCAGTTTAATATCAGTGAAATGGAGTAAGGATATTCCGAGTAACTACAGAGCAGTCAGTTTAATATCAGTGAACGGAGTAAGGACATTCCGAGTAACTACAGAGCGGTCAGTTTAATATCAGTGAACGGGAGTAAGGACATTCCGAGTAACTACAGAGCGGTCAGTTTAATATCAGTGAACGGAGTAAGGACATTCCGAGTAACTACAGAGCGGTCAGTTTAATATCAGTGAATGGAGTAAGGACATTCCGAGTAACTACAGAGCGGTCAGTTTAATATCAGAGAAAGGGAGTAAGGACATTCCGAGTAACTACAGAGCGGTCAGTTTAATATCAGTGAACGGAGTAAGGACATTCCGAGTAACTACAGAGCGGTCAGTTTAATATCAGTGAACGGAGTAAGGACATTCCGAGTAACTACAGAGCGGTCAGTTTAATATCAGTGAACGGAGTAAGGACATTCCGAGTAACTACAGAGCGGTCAGTTTAATATCAGTGAAAGGGAGTAAGGACATTCCGAGTAACTACAGAGCCGTCAGTTTAATATCAGTGAACGGAGTAAGGACATTCCGAGTAACTACAGAGCGGTCAGTTTAATATCAGTGAACGGAGTAAGGACATTCCGAGTAACTACAGAGCGGTCAGTTTAATAACAGTGAAAGGGAGTAAGGACATTCCGAGTAACTACAGAGCGGTCAGTTTAATATCAGTGAACGGAGTAAGGACATTCCGAGTAACTACAGAGCGGTCAGTTTAATATCAGTGAACGGAGTAAGGACATTCCGAGTAACTACAGAGCGGTCAGTTTAATATCAGTGAAATGGAGTAAGAACATTCCGAGTAACTACAGAGCGGTCAGTTTAATATCAGTGAACGGAGTAAGGACATTCCGAGTAACTACAGAGCGGTCAGTTTAATATCAGTGAACGGGAGTAAGGACATTCCGAGTAACTACAGAGCGGTCAGTTTAATATCAGTGAACGGAGTAAGGACATTCCGAGTAACTACAGAGCGGTCAGTTTAATATCAGTGAACGGAGTAAGGACATTCCGAGTAACTACAGAGCGGTCAGTTTAATATCAGTGAACGGAGTAAGGGCATTCCGAGTAACTACAGAGCGATCAGTTTAATATTAGTGGTGGGTAAGCTTTTAGGACCAATATTCAGGGAAAAATTAGACACTGGTAGAGGTTTGAGTTAATGAAGGAGAATCTCAGAATTGTAAAATCCCTGGGCCAGTGTACGGACAACTCCAGCCCCACATGCCCCAGAGTCACTACACAAGTGAATGAACCAATAATTCTTCGAATGATAGCCATAGTCTGGCACTTGGCTGACCATTAAATACAGTCCTGGTCCTGTGTATTGAGGCAGGATTGATTAATGATCTCATAGTTCGGGATCCTCTTGGAAGGAGCGACCACAATATGGTGGAATTTAAAATACAGTTGGAGGATGACAAGGTAAAATCAAACACTAGTGTTTTGTGCTTAAACAAAGGCGATTACAATGGGATGAGAGAAGAACTAGCTAAGGTAGACTGGGAGCAAAGACTTCATGGTGAAGCAGATGAGGAACAGTGGAGAACCTTCCGAGCGATCTTTCACAGTGTTCAGAAAAGGTTCATACCGACAAAAAAGAAAGACGGTAGAAAGGGGAAAAATCGACCGTGGATATCTAAGGAGGTGAGGGAGAGTATCAAATTGAAGGAAAAAACATACAAAGTGGCAAAAATTAGTGGGAGACTAGAGGACTGGGAAGTCTTTAGGGGACAACAGAAAGCTACTAAAAAAGCTATAAAGAAGAGTAAGGTAGACTATGAAAGTAAACTTGCTCAGAACATAAAAGCAGATAGTAAAAGCTTCTACAAATATATAAGACAAAAAAGAGTGGCTAAGGTAAATATTGGTCCTTTGGAAGATGAGAAGGGAGATTTAATAATAGGAGACGGGGAAATGGCTGAGGAGCTGAACAGGTTTTTTGGGTCAGTCTTCACAGTGGAAGACACAAATAACATGCCAGTGACTGATGGAAATAAAGATATGATAGGTGAGGACCTTGAGATGATTGTAATCACTAAGGAGGCAGTATTGGGCAAGCTAATGGGGCTAAAGGTAGACAAGTCTCCTGGCCCTGATGAGATGGCTAGGGAAATTGTAAACGCACTAGTGATAATTTATCAAAATTCACTAGACTCTGAGGTGGTCCCAGAGGATTGGAAAGTAGCAAACGTGACACCACTGTTTAAAAAAGGAGGTAGGCAGAAAGCGGGTAATTATAGGCCAGTGAGCTTAACTTCGGTTGTAGGGGAAATGCTGGAATCTATCATTAAGGAGGAAATAGCGGGGCACCTGGAGGGAAATTGTCCCATTGGGCAGACGCAGCATGGGTTCACAAAGGGTAGGTCGTGTCTGACTAATTTGGTCGAATTTTTTGAGGACGTTACCAGTGCAGTAGATAACGGGGAGCCAATGGATGTGGTATATCTGGATTTCCAGAAAGCTTTTGACAAGGTGCCACACAAAAGGTTGCTGCATAAACTAAAGATGCATGGCATTGAGGGTATATTGACACTGGAGGGAGTGCAGAGGAGATTCACTAGGTTGATCCCAGAGCTGAAGGGGTTGGATTATGACGAGAGGTTGAGTAGACTGGGACTGTACTCATTGGAGTTTAGAAGGATGCGGGGGGATCTTATTGAAACATATAAAGTTATGAAGGGAATAGATAGGATAGATGTGGGCAGGTTGTTTCCACTGGTCGGGGAAAGCAGAACTAGGGGGCATAGCCTCAAAGTAAGGGGAGGTAGATTTAGGACGGAGTGTAGGAGGAACTTCTTCACCCAAAGGGTTGTGAATCTCTGGAATACCTTACCCTTACTCTCGTACATACACACTCACACACACACTCACCCACATTCACACACTGACACACACACACACACACTCACACACTCTCGCACACACAAAGTCACACACTCTCACA
Source organism: Scyliorhinus torazame (assembly GCF_047496885.1). Classification (NCBI taxonomy): domain Eukaryota; kingdom Metazoa; phylum Chordata; class Chondrichthyes; order Carcharhiniformes; family Scyliorhinidae; genus Scyliorhinus; species Scyliorhinus torazame. Next base: position 2,483,860 of record NC_092708.1, on the reverse strand, counting down.
CACAGTCATACATTCTCACACACTCTCACACACACTCTCACACTCTCACCACTCACACACTGACACACACACACACACTCTCACACACACTCTCTCACACTCACACTCTCACACACACACTTTCACAACTCACACACTCTCACACACACTGACACTCACTCACTCACACACACTCTCACTCACACTCACTCACTCGCACTCACACACATACTCACACACTCACACACTCTCACACACACTCACCACTCACACACTGACACACACACACACACACTCTCACTCACACACACACTCTCACACACACTTTCACAACTCACACACTCTCACACTCTCACACACACTGACACTCACTCACTCACACACACTCTCACTCACACTCACTCACACTCACTCACACTCACTCACACTCACTCGCACTCACTCGCACTCACTCGCACTCACTCGCACTCACTCGCACTCACTCGCACTCACACACATACACACACACTCACACTCATACACTCACTCACACTCACAAACTGTCACACACTCTCACTCACACTCACGCACACTCACACACAGACACACACTCACACACTCACACACACTGAAACACACACACACTCACTCACACTGACACACACACTCACTCACACACACTCACACACTCACTCACACTCACACTCTCACACACTCTCACACATTCACAACTCACACACACACTCACTGTCACACACTCTCACACACTCAGACTCTCGCACACTCACACACACTGACACTCACACACCCACGCACACTCTCACACTCACTGACACACTCACTGACACACTCACTGACACACACACATGTTCACAACTCTCACACACTCACTTACACTGACACACACACTCACACACACTGACACACACACAGACCCACACACACAGACCCACACACCCTCTCACACACCCTCACACACACCCTCACACACACCCTCACACACACCCTCACACACACCCTCACACACACCCTCACACACACTCTCACACACACTCACACACACACTCACACACACACTCACTCACACTCTCACACACTGACACACACACTGACACACACTGACACACACACTGACACACACACACTCACACTCACACACTCACACACTGAAACACACACACACACTCACTCACACACTCACTCACACATACTCTCACACACTCTCACACACTCTCACACTCTCACACACTCTCACACACTCTCACACACTCTCTCACACACTCTCACACACACTCTCACACACACTCTCACACACACTCACACACACACTCTCACTCTCACACTCTCACTCACTCACACACACACATTTACTCTCACACACACTCTCACACGTTCACAACTCACACACACACACACTGACACACACACACTCACTGACACACTCTCGCACACTCACACTCTCTCACACACACACACACACTCACACTGACACACACACTCTCACACTGACACACTCACTGACACACTCTTACATTCTCACACACTGACACACACACACACACACACAGACACACGTTCACAACTCACACACACTCTCACACTGACACACTCTCGCACACTCTCACTCACACCCTGACACACCCTGACACACCCTGACACACCCTGACACACACTGACACACACTGACACACACTCTCACGCATACACACTCACACACACACTCACGCACTTACCCACATTCACTCACACACACTCACAGACTCACACACTCACTGACACCCTCACACACATGAACACACACTCTCAAACCCTCTCACACACACACTCACACACACTTCACACACTGACACACACACACTCACACCCTCAAACACACTCACACACACTCCCACGCACTCTCACACACACTCACACACACTCACACACACTCACACACACTCACACACACTCTCCCACACTGACACACACACACACACACACTCACACCCTCAAACACACTCACACACACTCACTCACACACTCACACACTCACACACTCACACACACTGACACACACACTGACACACACTCTCTCACACACTCACTCACTCACACACACCCTCACACACTCTCTCACACACACTCTCACAACCTCACACACACACACTCACTCTGACACACTCTCACACTCACACAATCACAAACTCACACCCTCTCACCCACTCACCCCCTCTCACCCACTCACACATTCTCACACACACACACTCTCTCTCACACACACACACACACACTCACACACACTCTCACACACTCACAGTCACACACTGTCACACACTCTCACTCTGACACACTGACGCACACTCACGCACACACACACTCACACTCACACACACTGACACTCACACACTCACACACACCCACTCTCACACTGACACACATTCTCACACGCTCACACTCACTGACACACTCTTACATTCTCACACACTGACACACACACTCACACACACTGACACACACTCTCACACTCTGACAACTCACACACACTCTCACACACACTCACTCACACACACACACACACACACACTCTCACACACACACACACACTCACACACACACACTCACCCACATTCACACACACTCACACACACTCACTCACACACTCTCACTCACACACTCTCACTCACACACTCTCACTCACACACTCTCACACACACACTCTCACACACACACTCTCACACACTCTCAAACACACTCTCACACACACACTCTCACATACACTTCACACACACTTCACACACACTTCACACACACTTCACACACACTTCACACACACACACACACTCACACACTCACTCACACACACTCTCCCACTCACTCACACACTGACACACTCTCACACACTGACACACACACTGACACACACTCTCCCACACTGACACACACTCTCACACACTCTCACACACTCTCACATACTCTCACACACACTGACACACTCACTCTCTCAAAAACTCTCACACACTGACACACACTCACTCACACACTCACTCACTCACTCACTCACTCACACACACTCAGACACACACACACACCCACTCACACCCACACTCACACACACACTCTCACACACACTCTCACACACACTCTCACACACACTCTCACACACACTCTCTCACACACTCTCACACACTCTCACACACTCTCACACACTCTCACACACACTCTCACACACTCTCACACACTCTCACACACTCACACACTCGCACACACTCTCACACTTTCACACACTTACTCTCACACACACTCTCACTCTCACTCACTCACACACACACACACACACTCACTCGCACTCACACACATACTCACACACTCACACTCACACACACTGACACACTCACATACTGACACTCACACACACACTGACACGCACACACACACTCACTCACACACACTCACAGTCACACACTCTCACTCGCACTCACGCACTCATGCACACTGACACACACACTGAGACACACTGACACACACACAAACTGACACACTGAAACACACACACACTCTCTCACTCACACTCTCTCTCACACTCTCTCTCACACTCTCTCTCACACTCTCTCTCACACTCTCTCTCACACTCTCTCTCACACACACTCTCACACACACTCACACACACTCTCACACACACTCTCACACACACACAACTCACACACACACACACACTGTCACACACTGTCACACACTCTCACACACTCACTGACACATGTTCACAACTCACACACACTGAAACACACACACACTCTCTCACTCACACTCTCACTCACACTCTCTCTCACACTCTCTCTCACACTCTCTCTCACACTCTCTCTCACACTCTCTCTCACACTCTCTCTCACACTCTCTCTCACACTCTCTCTCACACTCTCTCTCACACACACTCTCACACACACTCTCACACACACTCTCACACACACTCTCACACACACTCTCACACACACTCTCACACGTTCACAACTCACACACACACACACACACTGTCACACACTGTCACACACTCTCACACACTCACTGACACATGTTCACAACTCACACACACTCACACACACTCACACACACTCACACACACACACTCACACACACGCATTTACTCACACACACGCATTTACTCACACACACGCATTTACTCACACACACTCTCACACTCACACACTCACACTCTGACACTGACTCACTGACACTCTCGCACACTCACGCACACTCACGCACACTCACGCACACTCACACACACTGACACTCACACACTCACACTCTGACACTGACTCACTGACACTCTCGCACACTCACACACACACACTCTCACACTGACACACACTCTCACACACTCACTGACACACTCACTGACACACTCACTGACACACTCTTACATGCTCACACACTGACACACACACTCACACACACTGACACACACACACTCTCACACACTCTCGCACACTATCACACACACTCACACTCACACACACACTCACACACACACACACACACACACTCTCTCACACACACTCACTCACACACACTCACGCACTCACCCACATTCACACACACACACACTCACACACACTCACTCACTCTCACACACTCTGAAACACACTCTCAAACCCTCTCTCACACACACTTCACACACTGACACACACACTCACACACACTGACACACACTCACACACTGACACACACTCACTGACACACACTCACTGACACACACTCACACACTGACACACACACACACTCACACACACTGACACACACTGACACACTCACACACACTGACACACACACACTCTCACACACACTCTCACACACACTCTCACACACACTCTCACACACACTCTCACACACACTCTCACACACACTCTCACACACACTCTCACACACACTCTCACACACACTCTTGCATGCTGACACACTATCACACACACTCACACACACTGACACACACACTGACTCACACACACAATCACACACTCTCTCACACACACACACACACACACTCACTCTCACACACACACACTCACACGCACACACTCTCGCTCACACACTCTCGCACACACACTCTCGCACACACACTCTCGCACACACACTCTCGCACACACACTCTCGCACACACACTCTCGCACACACACTCTCACACACTCTCACACACTCTCACACACTCTCACACACACATTCACACACACACACACTGACAAACCCTCTCACACACACACTCACACTCTCACACACACTTCACACACTGACACAGACACACTGACACTCACTCACACCCACTGACACACTGACACACACACTGACAGACACACTCACTCTCTCACACACTCACACACTGACACACACACTCTCACACACTGACACACACACTCTCACACCCTCCCACACTCACTCAAACACACTCACACACACTCTCACGCACTCTCACACACACACTCACTCACTCACACACACTCACTCACACACACTCACACACACTCACTCACACACACTCACACACACTCACACACACTCACACTCTCTCACACTCTCTCACACTCTCTCACACTCTCTCACACTCTCTCACACTCTCTCACACTCTCTCACACTCTCTCACACTCTCTCACACTCTCTCACACTCTCACACACACACACACACACACTCACGCACTCACCCACATTCACACACACACACACTCACACACACTCACTCACTCTCACACACTCTGAAACACACTCTCAAACCCTCTCTCACACACACTTCACACACTGACACACACACACTCACTCACACACACTGACACACACTCACACACTGACACACACTCACTGACACACACTCACTGACACACACTCTCACACACACTCACACACTGACACACACACACACTCTCCCACTCACTCTCACACACTGACACACATACACACACTGACACACTCTCACACACTGACACACACACTGACACACACACCCACACACTCTCCCACACTGACACACACACACTCACACACGCACTCTCACGCACTCTCACACACACACACTCTCACACACTGACACACACTCTCTCACACTCTCTCACACTCTCTCACACTCTCTCACACTCTCTCACACTCTCTCACACTCTCTCACACTCTCTCACACTCTCACACACTCTCACACACACACTCACTCACACACACGCACTCACTCACACACACACACTCACTCTGACACTCTCACACACACACAATCTCACACACTCTCTCACACTCACTCACACTCACTCACACACACACAATCACACACACAATCACACACACAATCACACACACACACTCACACACACTCACACACTCTCACACACTCTCACACACTCTCACACACTCTCACACACTCTCACACACTCTCACACACTCTCACACACTCTCACACACTCTCACACACACACACTCACTCTGACACACTCTCACACTCACACACACTCTCACACACTCACACACACACACACACACACTCACTCGCACACACACATTCACACACCCTCTCACACACATTCACACACCCACTCACACACACTCTCACACTCGCTCACTCACTCACACACACACACATTTACTCTCACACACACTCTCACACTCACACACACACACACACTGACACGTTCACAACACACACACACTCACTGTCACACACTCTCACACTCTGACACTGACACACTCTCGCACACTCACGCACACACACACTGACACTCACACACACTGACACTCTCACACACTGACACTCTCACACACTGACACACACACACTGACACTCTCACACTGACACACACTCTCACACACTCTGACACACACTGACACACTCACTGACACACTCACTGACACACACACACTCTCACACTCTCACACACACTCACTCACACACTCACACACTCACACACTGACACACTGACACACACTCACACACACTGACACACACTCACACACACTCACACACACTCACACACACTGACACACACTGACACACACACACTCTCACACACACTCTCACACACACTCTCACACACACTCTCACACACACTCTCACACACACTCTCACACACACACTCACACACACTCTCACACACACTCTCACACACACTCTCACACACACTCTCTCACACTCTCACACACACTCTTGCACGCTGACACACTATCACACACACTCACACACACTGACACACACACTGACTCACACACACAATCACACACTCTCTCACACACACACACACACTCACTCTCACACACACACACTCACTCACTCACACACACACACACTCACACGCACACACTCTCGCTCACACACTCTCGCACACACACTCTCGCACGCACACTCTCGCACGCACACTCTCGCACGCACACTCTCGCACGCACACTCTCGCACGCACACTCTCGCACGCACACTCTCGCACACACTCTCACACACACTCTCACACACACTCTCACACACACTCTCACACACACTCTCACACACACTCTCACACACACTCTCACACACACTCTCACACACTCTCACACACTCTCACACACTCACTCACACACACACTCACACACTCTCACACACACTCTCACACACACTCTCACACACACTCTCACACACACTCTCACACACACTCTTGCACGCTGACACACTATCACACACACTCACACACACTGACTCACACACACAATCACACACTCTCTCACACACACACACACACACACACTCACTCTCACACACACACACTCACTCACTCACTCACACACACACACACTCACACGCACACACACTCACACGCACACACTCTCGCTCACACACTCTCGCACACACACTCTCGCACGCACACTCTCGCACGCACACTCTCGCACGCACTCTCGCACGCACACTCTCGCACGCACACTCTCGCACGCACACTCTCGCACGCTCTCACACACTCTCACACACTCTCACACACTCTCACACACTCTCACACACTCTCACACACTCTCACACACTCTCACACTCTCACACACACACCCACATTCACACACACTCACACACTGACAAACCCTCTCACACACACACTCACACACTCCACACACTGACACAGACACACTGACACTCACTCACACACACTGACACACTCACTGACAGACACACTCACTCTCACACACTGACACACACACTCTCACACACTGACACACACACTCTCACACCCTCCCACACTCACTCAAACACACTCACACACACTCTCACGCACTCTCACACACACACTCACTCACTCACACACACTCACAACTCACACACTGACACACACACACTCACTCACACACACACGCACTCACCCACTCACACACACTCTCACACGTTCCCAACTCACACACACACATTTACTCTCATGCCCACTCTCACACTGACACACACACTGACACACACACACACACACACACACACACTAACACACACTAACACACACTAACACACACTAACACACACTAACACACACCACACACCACACACCACACACCACACATTCACAACTCACACACACACTCACTGTCACACACTCTCACACACTCAGACTCTCGCACACACACACACTGACACTCACACACCCACGCACACTCTCACACTCACTGACACACTCACTGACACACTCACTGACACACACACATGTTCACAACTCTCACACACTCACTTACACTGACACACACACTCACACACACTGACACACACACAGACCCACACACACAGACCCACACACCCTCTCACACACCCTCACACACACCCTCACACACACCCTCACACACACCCTCACACACACCCTCACACACACCCTCACACACACCCTCACACACACCCTCACACACACCCTCACACACACCCTCACACACACCCACACACACACCCACACACACACTCACACACACACTCACACACACACTCACACACACACTCACACACACGCACTCACACTCTCACACACTGACACACACACTGACACACACACACTCACACTCACACACTCACACACTGAAACACACACACACACTCACTCACACACTCACTCACACACACTCACACACACTCTCACACACACTCACACACTCTCACACACTCTCACACACTCTCACACTCTCACACACACTCTCACACACACTCTCACACACACTCACACACACACTCTCACTCTCACACTCTCACTCACTCACACACACACATTTACTCTCACACACACTCTCACACGTTCACAACTCACACACACACACACTGACACACACACACTCACTGACACACTCTCGCACACTCACACTCTCTCACACACACACACACACTCACACTGACACACACTCTCACACTGACACACTCACTGACACACTCTTACATTCTCACACACTGACACACACACACACACACACAGACACACGTTCACAACTCACACACACTCTCACACTGACACACTCTCGCACACTCTCACTCACACCCTGACACACCCTGACACACCCTGACACACCCTGACACACACTGACACACACTGACACACACTCTCACGCATACACACTCACACACACACTCACGCACTTACCCACATTCACTCACACACACTCACAGACTCACACACTCACTGACACCCTCACACACATGAACACACACTCTCAAACCCTCTCACACACACACTCACACACACTTCACACACTGACACACACACACTCACACCCTCAAACACACTCACACACACTCCCACGCACTCTCACACACACTCACACACACTCACACACACTCACACACACTCACACACACTCACACACACTCTCCCACACTGACACACACACACACACACACTCACACCCTCAAACACACTCACACACACTCACTCACTCACACACTCACACACTGACACACTCACACACTCACACACTCACACACTCACACACACTGACACACACACTGACACACACACTGACACACACTCTCTCACACACTCACTCACTCACACACACCCTCACACACTCTCTCACACACACTCTCACAACCTCACACACACACACTCACTCTGACACACTCTCACACTCACACAATCACAAACTCACACACTCACACACACTCACACCCTCTCACCCCCTCTCACCCACTCACACATTCTCACACACACACACTCTCTCTCACACACACTCACACACACTCACACACACTCACACACACTCTCAGTCACACACTCTCACTCTGACACACTGACGCACACTCACGCACACACACACTCACACACACTGACACTCACACACTCACACACACCCACTCTCACACTGACACACATTCTCACACGCTCACACTCACTGACACACTCTTACATTCTCACACACTGACACACACACTCACACACACTGACACACACTCTCACACTCTCACACTCTGACAACTCACACACACTCTCACACACACTCACTCACACACACACACACACACACACACACACTCTCACACACACACACACACTCACACACACACACTCACCCACATTCACACACACTCACACACACTCACTCACACACTCTCACTCACACACTCTCACTCACACACTCTCACTCACACACTCTCACTCACACACTCTCACTCACACACTCTCACTCACACACTCTCACTCACACACTCTCACACACACTCTCACACACTCTCAAACACACTCTCACACACACACTCACACACACTCTCACATACACTTCACACACACTTCACACACACACACACACACTCACACACACTCTCCCACTCACTCACACACTGACACACTCTCACACACTGACACACACACTGACACACACTCCCACACACACTCTCCCACACTGACACACACTCTCACACACTCTCACATACTCTCACACACACTGACACACTCACTCTCTCAAAAACTCTCACACACTGACACACACTCACTCACACACTCACTCACTCACTCACACTCTCTCACACACACTCAGACACACACACACACCCACTCACACCCACACTCACACACACACTCTCACACACACTCTCACACACACTCTCACACACACTCTCACACACACTCTCACACACACTCTCACACACTCTCTCACACACTCTCTCACACACTCTCTCACACACTCTCTCACACACTCTCTCACACACTCTCTCACACACTCTCACAGTCTCACACACACTCTCACACACTCACACACTCGCACACACTCTCACACTTTCACACACTTACTCTCACACACACTCTCACTCTCACTCACTCACACACACACACACACACACTCACTCGCACTCCCACACATACTCACACACTCACACTCACACACACTGACACACTCACATACTGACACTCACACACACACTGACACGCACACACACACTCACTCACACACACTCACAGTCACACACTCTCACTCGCACTCACGCACTCATGCACACTGACACACACACTGAGACACACTGACACACACACACACACACACACAAACTGACACACTGAAACACACACACACTCTCTCACTCACACTCTCACTCACACTCTCTCTCACACTCTCTCTCACACTCTCTCTCACACTCTCTCTCACACACACTCTCACACACACTCTCACACACACTCTCACACACACTCTCACACACACTCTCACACACACTCTCACACGTTCACAACTCACACACACACACACACTGTCACACACTGTCACACACTCTCACACACTCACTGACACATGTTCACAACTCACACACACTCACACACACTCACACACACTCACACACACTCACACACACACTCACACACACTCACACACACGCATTTACTCACACACACGCATTTACTCACACACACGCATTTACTCACACACACTCTCACACTCACACACTCACACTCTGACACTGACTCACTGACACTCTCGCACACTCACGCACACTCACGCACACTCACACACACTGACACTCACACACTCACACTCTGACACTGACTCACTGACACTCTCGCACACTCACACACACACACACTCTCACACACTCACTGACACACTCACTGACACACTCACTGACACACTCACTGAC